>NW_004440100.1:207087-219198 GCF_000330505.1 Entamoeba invadens IP1
TTGAAAGATTTCCTTCTCATGTTCTTCACTGCAAGTAAATCTCCAAACTAACGAGCTTATCCATCTCGTTCTGCTATTTTAAAGATTTTGAAAAATAGCAGAAAAATTGAAGGATTAAAAAAGTAAATTAAATCTATAAAATATAGTTTTTAAAAATTGTCGATGAGTAAAGGCGAAAAAACGGTGTAGGCGAGAATCATGACGACCACACAAGAGATTGAGTGAATGACAAAATTGAGGTTTACAAGCTCGTGTTCTGTTTTTGGCCCGAAGATGAACAAAACTAAATTGAGGAACGTGAAATGTGTTTTGACGCACTCGAGTTTTCCCGTTTCTTTATTCAATCTATATTTTAGTTTATTAATAGTAATTTAATTGTAAATAACAAGTCTATCACGCGTTGACCAACAAACTTTGGGAGTCGATGTCTTGGGCAGAAAATGAAACCGAACAATTGCGGAATGGAGATCACAAAGTTGATTAATTCTGGCATAAATAAACATAACATCAATCTGTCATATCCGCCAATAATGGAAGCCACACCAAGTACTCCACCCGAGAAATATGTGAACGAATCCCCAACAAAGACTTTACTTGGGAATTTGTTATAGTAAAACAGAACTAAAGTTATAGCAAAAAATGGGATCAAGAGTTGTAGAGAAGCGAGTGCTGCAGTATGTTGACTTTCTGAGACGTTTGCGAATAAAGTGATGACGTTGTGCAACATGGCAAAAGCGCTAATGATTAAGCATTGTCCCGATTCAAGGCCGTTAACCCCCGCATACATATTAATAGAATTCGCAAAAAAGACGGAAAGACAGACCAAACAGAGTAAATAGAACCATGACAATTTATATCCAAATAGTACAGTAGTTCCTGGATATAATACAACTACTAATATCGACGCACAGAACGATAATATCAGTTTATACCTCCATCGAATATCCAAAAAGTCGTCAATTACTCCAATCAAAAAAGTGAAGACAATGACTAATAAACTAATAGTATAATTCTGGTTTGAAAGTACTAAAGAATAGATCATCGTCACAAACATAAATACTAATCCTGTGACTAATCCATTCGATTCAGCTACTTTATCACTCGTCCCTTTATTTATATCAAGACCATATAACCCTTTTTGAATACACTTCTCCGCTATATGTGGGGTTAATTCAAATGCCGCAAAGGAGCCAACAGTCGATAATCCTATTAACAGAACAGTTTGACTGAATTCATTGAGGTTCTCCCGCATTGGAAAGAGGACTCCAACAAGAAGTAACCCAAACACCCCACAGTAAAACGACGAGGAATTCATGTGACTATTTTCAGTTCCAATTACCCCAATTTCCTCACAAAAGTTTCCAATTCAAAATTCTACTGAGAAATTAAGAAATTTATTCAATTAATTAAATTATACTATTGTATCTAGTAAAAATAAGTACTATAACTGAATAGTTTGAAGACCTAAAAATGTAATAAAGTAATTAGAAGTGGCAGACGACACAGGAGATGTTATCTTCAGAGCCAAGAATGAAAGCCATATCTCTAATATACCCCGCAATCTCTGACATTCTCTTTGTCCCTTCTTTCTTTCTGCAAATATCAGCAACTTTTTCATTAGTTAACACATCCCAGACACCATCGCACCCCATCACAATACACATGTCCGTATCTTTACGTCGGACATATCGATTCACATGAGGCTCCGATGATACAAATGGTTGGAATCTGACATCTCCTATTGATCTTGTAATAGCCAAGACACCATTCACTCTTCCTTTAGTCACATATCCGCCAACAGAAACTATTCGTTCAATTTCAGATGGTGCCGTTGCCTTATCGTCTTCAGTAAGTTGTTCATGGTCTTGTTTTCGTACAACAATAGCGCGCGAATCACCAACGTGAGCCGTGTAATATTCATTCGGCGTCACTAACAACACACACGCCGTTGTACCATCATTGAACTCCTTCTTGTTGACGTCTGCAGTCAACTCATTGAACGTCTCAATGAGTGCGGCGTCGACTCCCAAGTTATTTTCAGTGAGTAAATGTTTCTTCAATATTCTCGCGAAGTGGCACGCAACGTAATTCGACGACTCCGCGCCTCCGTGCCCATCAAACAGCCCAATTAAATGGACTCCGCCCGCCGTGAAGTTTTCAATCAGAATCAGTGCGTCTTCCATTTGATCTCGATTTCCACACATTTCCGCACTCCCAAAGGTGAACGTGTCGTTTGAAATAGCGACGTTATTAAATCGCATCGAATTGGGTTTCCCAAGTGAAAAGTGTTCGGTCGGGTTTTGTGCTTTGAACGGGACGGGACCGGTGATGGGGGTTTTCAGTGTCGACGCGAACTTATTGAGCTTCACCTTGTCATTGATAGTGCAGTGGAAATTCGTCAGTCGCGTCAATGTCGACGCAAAGAACATCGGGAAGTTCTCCGTCGACGAGAAGTCTCCGTTATACGACAAGTCCAAAGTCCTCAGTGACGTCATCGCACAGATCTTGATCGGACAGTCGAAGATTTCATTCGTCGACAAGTCGAGATCTTTGATTGCAACCAAATTAGTAATAGGCGTGACATCTTTAATGAAGTTACACGACAATTCCAATGTCTCCAAATTTGTAAGTAACGAGAACTTCTCCGGCAGCTCTGGAATTTGGTTACAATTCAAGAAGAGTTCGATCAATTTGCCCATAGAAAAGAGAGACTCGGGGATCTTCGACAACTTATTGTGTTCAAGATGTAAAGAAGTCAAATTGGTTAACTCACTCATAGTGTCTGGGAGTCGATCTATGATGTTAATACCAAGAAGAAGTTCTTCCAACTTAGCAAAGCAGCTGTATGAGATATCCGGCAATGAGTCGAGATAATTGTTCGACATATTAAGACAGACCAAATTCGTACACGTCGTGATAGCCATTGGGAACGCGTTGAATGAATTCGAAGACAAATCCAATTCAGTCAAACTTGTTCCTGTGAACATCTCCTCGGGGACACTTCCAAGCATATTCTTTGGAATAATCAACGTCTTAATCACTGAGAGTTTCTTAATATTTGGAAACTCTTTCAATTTGTTGTTCGACAAGTTAAGTCTATGAATGGTGTACTCCATTTCCGGCAAATCAATTTCAACGATTTGATTGTTTGACAAATCGACATCGCCCGAGATCGGAAGCTCCGTGACCTTCTCAAGTTCTCCATTGGACAAATTGAGTTCGGACACTTTAATAAACTTCTGAAGACCACTTGGAGGGACTTTCACTGATGTATGTTGAAGAGTTAACTTTCTAAGACCAGTTAATAGCATGAAAGACTTGGGCAATGTCTTTAAAAGGGAATACGAGAAGTCGATTTCTTTAATAGTTGTTAAACTAGAAATTTGATCGTTAATTTCATTCACTGGATTTGCAGAGACATCTAACACAGAAAGTTTAGTCAACTTACATAACGATGGAGTGATCTTATCAATTCGATTGTTTGAGATATCTAAGATCTGCAAAGACGCCATCTTCGACATCCCATTTGGCGTCGTCGCGATTTTGTTGTCCTTCACTTTTAAGACAACCAATCCCGTTAACTCAAGCAATGGAGTCGGGAAGTTACTCAATAAGTTATTAGAGACATCGATGAAAGTGAGATTGGAGAGTTTCGACATGTGCTTTGGGATAGCGAGAATACGATTAATACTCATATCGATGTACCTCAGTGCTTGCATCGTACCAAACTCATCTGAAATTTTTGTGATTTGGTTGATGGACATATTCAACTCAGTCAAAGAAGTCAGTTTAATTGACTTTGAGAACTTCTTCAAATGGTTACTGGACAAGTCCAAAGTCTTAAGAGTCGGGATGTTAATCTGATTCGGTAACGTTTTAATCATGTTGTCATTCGCTCGCAATTTTTGCAATTTTGGAATGGAGTTGACTTGTGACGGCAATTCTTGAATTCTATTCATCGAGATATCTATGGAGACTAAATTCTTTATCTCTTTCTTGACTTCTTCAGATGGAAACTCAATCAAATTCTTCGCATGTTTCACAATCTTCGCTTCAGCCATTTGATTTCAAGTTTGAGACGTTCGTTTCTAGTTCATGTTATTTTTGCTCAAAAGAACGATTCAAAATCTAATTGAGTAATGAAAATTGTGTGGTTTGGGAAAAAATATAGTTTTTGTATAATTATCGTTACTATATGATTTCCATTTGTTGAGTGATGGAATTAAGAGATTTAAAATTTAAACTATTTCAGTTAAAAAAAAAATTGAAGTTTTTAGAAATCGTTTTTTCAAAAATTATTTATTTCAAAAATTACTATTCGAATTGTAAAATTATTAATAAAATACATCTGGTTATGAAAAAAAATTGCATCAACAACAATTATTTCAATTTCAAGTTTGATAATTTGATTTTTTAAACTTGGAGATTTTTGATAAATTTCATAAAAAATCCAAAATAACAGAAAATTAACATTTTTTACTACAAAAAATATCCAAAAAGTAGAAAATAATTATTAATTAATGAATAAATAATATAAAGTTATACTTTAATTAATTGTTTATTTAAAAACGATTTATTTTGATTTCTTATTTAAAAACCAAATAAAAAAGCCTCAGATAATCCGATAAATCTTCATAATTCAGATGTCCCTATCTTATCTTCATCACTGGCTTAGATTTTATTTAATTTATAAATTAAATTAGGATTTCTATATCCAACAATAAGAAAAATGATACTTGATTGGTATTAATGCTTTTTTCTATATTATGGGGTTTATTGTTTAATATTAACATATACTATATAGTTTACTATCCATATGAAAGAATTTTGTAATATATTTTACTATAACTATTTCTACTGTTCTATTTATAACAATTAAAAGAAATAGTAAGGAAAAACCAAATCATATCAATAATAATATACAGTTTTGAAACCCTTGCAAATAGCAAACTGGAAAAATAGTGTAGGATGGTCAGAGTCAACGTTCTTGCTGATGCACTTAAATCAATTACTAACGCTGAAAGAGCCGGTAAGAGACAGGTCCTTATCAGACCATCATCCAAGGTGATTTGCGAATTTTTGAACATCATGATGAAACACCAATACATCACCGACTACACTATTGTCGACGATCACAGATCTGGAAAAATCGTCGTCAACTTGAACGGAAGACTCAACAAGTGCGCCGTCATCTCCCCAAGATACAACGTTGCCGTCGAAGAGTTCGACAGCTGGGAAGCCAACTTGTTGCCATCTCGTCACTTCGGAGCTATCGTCTACACCACCTCTATGGGTATTATGGACAACACTGAAGCCAGAGCCAAACACACTGGTGGAAAGATCCTTGGGTTCTTCTATTAATCGATTTCCCCTTTATTGCTTTTTGTTTTTTTTCAAATTTCCGCCTTTATATATCTTTATCTTTCCACCTTATTGTTGTTATAAACATAAAATGATTTACTATTTCTCACTAATTGTGAAATTAAAATAAAACTATATGCAAACTAATAAAAATATAGAAAAATGGATAAAGATGCCCAATCTCAGCTATTGCGGAATGGAGTCGCGTCATTACGGAAAGAAGCCGAGAAAATGACAGACGGTGAGATTGTTGGGATGGAACAGCAGAGCCTTTTTCTTGAAAATAATTTTGAGGCATTTTTCTCGTCCAACATTCCTCATGTAATTTTTATCAATGTTTGTTTTATGACCAACTGTATAATATTTTAATAGTAAAATTATTAAAAATAATAATATAATATCCATGAATAATACAAAGGGAACACCAGGCACAGGCAAGACCATGTTAGTCAAGCACTTCCTAGCAAAATACAAAGAGCAAATTCGTCCGTTTTATTTTAATGCGATGGAAGAAGAGACCCTCGACGCGCTTCAAAAACATTTGCTAAAACAATTTAATCAAGATCAACACAAATCATTTGATTTCAGAACGAGTTCAATACAGAGAAGTATTTCCACTGGTTTTTCATATTACAAAAACTCAATTTTAATCATCGACGAGTTTGATTCTTTTCTGGACAACGAGCAAAAAGACAATTTATACTCCTTCTTTAATTCTCTTTCCGACTTGAAATGCCACGTCCTTATCATCTTGATTTCAAATGCCGTCAGCGACACTTTCCGACAAGGGTCAAGTACGTCATCGCGCTTTCAGTACCTCTCAAAGACGTTTCCGCGCTTCACTCCGGAGAGGCTCAAACAAATCATCCTTGCGCGGGTTGGAAAAGAAGTTATCGACTTAGTGTTTAGTAAAGAAGACTATCAATATTTCCTCGAGACGATAGTAGAAGCTACAATGGCTGGAGGAGATGTTAGGAAAGTGATAGGGATGGTATTATCTATTATACAAGGGGCTTTGGATCGAATGGAGAATAATGAAGATCCAAGATTGAGTCATAGAGATGTTTTGGAGTTGTTCGACCACAAAATCGGTAATCCACTCACGGGATGTTCTCAATTTGAGATTGTGATTTTGTACTGTTTGTTGAAATTAAATGAGGAGGAAAGAAATATCCAAAATCTCATGCTCAGACTTGGCGGAATGAAATCGAAGATTAACCATCTCATTGCTTGGAATGACGTAATGCTCCAATACGCATTGAAGAGACTCGAAGACAGGGATTTCTTGCACGTCAAAACTGGCACAAAGAAACTTTTCGTTGTAGACAACTCATTCTTACCCGACGTTGTGGACGCAATTAATAACATCCCTGATGTGGTGGATGTTATTGAGTAATCTCTCTGTTTTATGTATAGTTTTTTTTTATCGTTATATTATAATTTTATCAAGCATAATCAGTATAGTTAAATTATAATTAATTTATAGTGTAGATACAGTGTTTTTCGTTTTGTTAAAAGTGAAAAATTCTATAATTTATAATTAAATAAATAATAAACAATATCATACCAATTTGATTAAATCTATTTATGGATTATTAAAACCAAGATTGCATAATTAATTGTTACTATAAACAAACTATATGAATTAACATCAAACAACAGTTTGAGCATAAAGATTTTCATTTTTCAATCAAATTATCAAAAATGGAAAAGACAAGAACTGACAGAACGAGAGGACATTTGGGGGTTGAAAAATGGGAAAAAGTGTTGTACCAAAAGTGGTTTTTCTGACTGAGTCAAGAAGAGTCTAAAAATGGGAAGATAAAACAAAGGAAGAATAAAAAACAAGTCACATGACACATTCCATCGCTTTTGGCTGTTGTTGCTTGGTTTGTGGTGGTAAGTGCAAGAGCATCTTCATATTAAGAGAATGGGGTGGTCTTGGCTTTTTGTTGTTGGCGGCGGTAAGGGACGAAGGGTGATTCGTCTTTAAGACAAACATCATTGACTGCTTCGCGATGTCTGACTTCGACCAATTAATCGGCACGTCCATCTTCTTCACCTTTTTCTTGTCTTTTCTGTCTAATTTTGACATCGTGTATATGGGGATACTCGCAAGCCGCATACTTCTCGACTTCGAACGGCGCTCTTTTGGTCGTTGTGCACCTTGCAGCACAAGATTTGACTCTGGAATCCTTTTATCAGCAAATGGATGCACCATTGGTTCAAGTGATTTTGTTGGTGCTTGGTGGCGTTCTATTGGTTGGTGGGGCAAAAAGAGCTTGGCCGCCTTGGGTTGTGTCTTGGCTGAAGTCTTTGGTGGGCTCACCATGCGGAGTACCGGTCGTGCGACATCCTTTCTTGTTTGGTCCATTTAATTATTTAGTTCACTGTATTCCAACAAAAAGTCAAAAAGGTGGGTATACCATAATTTATAATTATTTTTATAATAAATTACTATATCGTCTTTCAAACAATAAAAAGTTCCATGGACTTGATTTTTAGTAGCTTAATAGTTAAATTTACCATTTGTTATAATTTCTAAAAAATAGTTCAAGGGTGGTAAAAAATAGAATTCCCATTTCGGGTTTTGAAAAGACAATTTTTCTTAATTTGTTTTCTTTAATAATTACTAGTTAAAATATTGGTTAATTTTACTATATTCAGTTGGTATTCATTTTTGTTCATCTGTTTTCAGCAAAGACAATTGTTTTTGACCGATTGTTAATTGTATAGTTTGAATTATAATATTTATTTAATATTTTATATTTTTATGTAAAAATAGAATTTATTATTTAAAATTATTTACATTGAGGCAGTTTTCTCTTTTCGATACCAACATAGTATTTTATCATTTTTCCATTTATTAACTTAGATTTGACATTTTTAAATATGGTTATTTTACCTATTAATTGTAGTTAAATGTCTTTTCTTTAGTTTAAAAGTGAAACTACAAGAATAATAAATAATACTATATTGATAAACTAGATAAAACCATAACAAAATGTATAACATTTTTAGAATAATTGAGTCTTAAAGTGGTACTTGAAAGAAGTCCCATCTTTACGAGGCATACAAGTGTTTGTTTTTACAACTTCGATTTTGCTAATTTCTCCTTTACACTTGTCTTGGCTATAAAACTTCTTAAAAATCATTTTTCCTAAAGAAGAGAATTTGACGTATTGATTATCATCTGTCTTGATACAACCTCTTTGGAAGTAAATTGTTTCAGGAGTTGATTTACTAAAAGAGAAACATAGGTTTGAATTTGGAAAATTAAAAACTGAAACGAAGTACGAAGGAATGGAATCAACTATGTTGACACCACCAGTTACATCCATAATATCCTCCATAATATCACATGAATTTCCCCAAAATAGAGATACTGTTTGGTTGTCTTTTGCGATCTCAAAACGTACAAAAGATGTAGTACCTTCATAACAAGTACTCTCTTTGAAAGCTGAAAAAGAATCTGTTACAAGTCCATTGAGTAAATATCTTGAAGATACGCTTAAGAATAAAAGGGATACAAAGAACAACATACTTTGCTTTTTTTGTTCTTTTACAAATCTTTATCAATGGAAACCTCTGTTGATTGTTTCAAGTTATTCCAATGTTTTTTACATAACAATTGTCATCATTTTTTAATGTTAAAAATTCGTAATGTCATTCATTATATTGTCAAGTTTTAAACACAATTTTATTTCATTATAAAATGTACTATTAAATATAATAAATTTGTTAATGATAAAATGATATAATAGTTAAATGAATAACTTTTGAAATTCATGAGGTTCTTTTTTGGCAAATTGATTGACCAGTTTTTATTTCGAGTATTAATAAAATTATTTTTATTAAAATAATTATTAATTATTGATACTTTACTTAATAATAAGACATAATTTGCTCCAAACAAAATATCATGTTTTTTTTAAAATCAGCTAAAAATTATTTAAAAATAAATCAAATACGTTTTTTAGTACAAAAACAGCGAATTAATCAACATTTGAAAATAAAAAAATCTTTTTTTAAGAAAATCAATAATAAAAACGAATGAATTAATCGGGTCTATAAGGTCTGTATTCTATAGTTGCAGATCCTGGTTCTGTATAACATCTGTTAAAATAGAATTGGACTGTTTTATCAGCTGTTCCTGAGCAGTCTTCTGTATGATAATAACTCTTCAAGAGGAAATTGAGTATTGTAGTAAATTTAACGTACTTGTCTTTATGTTTAAGACATCCTCTCGGGAAATAAACAGTTTCAGGAAGAGATTGATCGATAGTAGTACAATTATGCGATTTGAAATACCCTTCCATTCCAGTAACATATCTTGGAATATGTTCCATGACTTGTACTCCCGTTTCAATAAGTGTGTGTATTAACATTGTTGCACAATTTGGCCCTTCATGCAACTCAACAGTATCATCTTCATTAATTCTAAAGATATAGAAAGACGTTCTTCCTTCGTAGCAAAAATCTTCTTTGAAAGCATAAAATGCAGCATCTAATCGCCCAGACACAACATACCGGGATTTCACTCCTAAAAATAAAAGAACAGCAACCAAAAACATTTAAACTTTTGAATTTTTTGTTTCTGAAAGATATTTTATACCCAGTTTTGTCCTCTGAATAACATTTCAACAGATTGTGAATTACTTTTTGCTCAACTTCATGTTGATAAATATTTTTCTTTTTTAATTCACTTTTAACATAACTGTTTCGAGTCTCTTTTATGACTTCTTTAATTTATACCTTTTAAAAAAAACTAACAATATATTATAATCAAATTAAAACAATATTATCTAAGATAGAATTAAAGATAATTTATCTTTAATTCAATGTTTTGTCAAATAGATTAGTTTTATTTATTTTTTTTTTCATCATAAATAATTTGAATATAACTATATTATAGTTATTATTTATTAAATAAAAAAATGTTGTTGTCAAATATAAAACAACTTTTATTATAATATTATTACCAACAAAAAACTATTATAAATGGTAAAATCATTTTATTGTTATAATATTATTTGTAAAACTAAAATAACATTTTAAAAAAACATTTTAAATCAACTGTTCACTTTTCTTTCATTTTTAATTTTATTAAAAAAGAAAAATAGTTTTCTTTACTAATTATTTTGCACTCAACCGACTATTTTTTCTTTTTTTTAACCGAAAAAATTAGACAATTTTTATAATAATAAAATATTATACCAAAATATCTTATTAATTTTTTTTGAAATACAAATTAAACTATTTTTTAATGGTAAATTTATTTATATCAAACAAATATAAATAATATATCATAGTAAAAAAATAGTAAAACCAACAATCTAAAATGCCATGACATTTTTATTATCATTCATTGCTAAACAAAGTAACTGATCATCGAAAAAAACAAAACTAAGGAAGAAGAACAAGTTATTTTTTTCTGACTTTTTTTTCAAGGGTTTTTCAATTATAAGATTGAGTGAACTTCAAAATGCAAAGAAGATGTCCACATCGATTCGTCGTACTGTTTCTATGAGTAAGCTAAAGACTGGAAGGTCTTCAGCTGATGGTGTTCCAATTAACTACAACGACGACAAATTCAAGAAATTGTGGGATACTTATTCCTTTTATTTGGCTAAGGGTTTGTTACCTTGTTAGAACCAATTTCAATTCCTTAAAAGAGTACTGACAGACAGACGTCGAAACCATAAAGCGCCAAATAACAAACCACATTGAATACACCATGGCGTGCAATCGTGTTGATTTCCGCCCTTATGCCATTTACGCTGCAGCTGCTCATTCCCTGAGAGACAGAGTTCTTGAGTTTTGGAACGACACACAGCAATACTTCACTGATGTCCAGACAAAGAGAGTGTACTACATGTCCATTGAATACTTGATTGGGCGTTCATTAGTCAATTCCATCAGTAACTTAGGACTTGATGACAATTATAAAGATGCTTTGAAGTTCTTTGGTTCTTCCATTGAAGAATTGTATGAGTACGAAGATGACGCCGCATTGGGATCTGGTGGACTTGGAAGACTTGCTGCGTGTTACTTGGATTCACTTGCCACGTTGAATTACCCAGCTTGGGGATATGGTATTAGATATCAGTATGGTATGTTCAAGCAAAAAATTGTCGACGGATACCAAATTGAAATGCCGGAGTATTGGCTTGAGGCTGGAAACCCATGGGAAGTCATGAGAGCGGATGTCAAATACGAAATCAAGTTTGGTGGGCACGTCATTGTAGTGAGAGATGTTAAGGGCAAATTGAAACATGTCTGGATGAATAGTGAAGCTGTCAACGCCATCGCATTTGATGTTCCTGTTCCGGGTTATAAGACCGTCAACACACTGAATTTGAGATTGTGGAGCTCCCAACCAACAACTGAATTTGACTTTGCTGGGTTCAATAGTGATGAGAATTCTCATATGTATTGGGACGCGTTGGCTGAACAACAGAAACAAGAACAAATCTGCAAAGTTTTGTATCCAAAGAACGACAACGAGAAAGGACAGGCACTCCGATTGCAACAGGAGTACTTCTTCTCCTCTGCTACCATCATGGATATCGTCAGAAGATTCAAGAAGATGAAAAAGCCCTTCGACGAATTCCCAGAGTACACTGCAATTCAGTTGAACGATACTCACCCCGTCATTGGTGCTCTTGAGTTGCTCAGAATATTAATTGATATTGAAGGACTTGACTTCTCAAACGCATTTGATATTGTTAACAAAACTGTGTCATACAC
>NW_004440100.1:219298-223894 GCF_000330505.1 Entamoeba invadens IP1
TCTCCATCGTCGAGGAATCGACACCAAAGAAACTGAGAATGGCTAATTTGGCTATTGTGTTGTCACACACGGTCAACGGTGTTGCAGCAATCCATTCACAAATTTTGAAGGACTCGTTGTTCAACCATTTCTACACGTTGTGGCCAAACAAATTCATCAACGTGACTAACGGTGTTACACCACGTAGATGGATCAAGCAATGCAATCCAGAGCTCTCCAAGTTGATCACTGAGTCGATTAAAACAGACGAGTGGGTCTGCGACTTGAGCTTGGTCAAAGGAATCGAAAACGTCTTCTCCCACGACTTGATTGAGAAATTCATCCACGTGAAACAATATAACAAAGACAGATTGAAACACTTGGTCCTTACTTTGACCGACTCTAAAGTCGTGTTGGACCGTAATGCACTCTTCGACGTCATGTGTAAGAGAATTCATGAGTACAAGAGACAACTCCTTAACTTGTTTGGTACCATCCACATGTATCTCAGAATCAAAAAGATGACTCCAATCCAAAGACTCGAGCTTGTCCCAAGAGTAAAGATCTTTGCTGGTAAAGCCGCTATTGGCTATGCGATGGCCAAGGGAATCATCAAGTTGATTAACTCTGTTGCTGATGTAGTGAACAACGACCCAGATGTCGGAAACTTACTCAAAGTCGTGTTCTTGCCAAATTACAGTGTCTCGTTGGCTGAAATTATTGTGCCAGCCAATGATATTAACGAACAAATTTCTACTGCGGGATATGAGGCTTCTGGAACCTCATGCATGAAATTTGTAATGAACGGTGGGTTGATTGTAGGTACTTGGGACGGAGCCAACGTCGAAATTGCTGAAGAAGTTGGAGCAGAGAATATGTTCATGTTCGGAGCTAAGGCCCACGAGGTTGCTGACATTAGAGCAAACCCAACTCCAATTTCCCCAAAACTTGCTCAGGTGTTGTCGGCGATTGACTCTGGTATGTTTGGAAGCCCAGACGTACACAAGTTTGTGATTGACCAATTCAGATCCGGAAGCGACTTCTACTTGGTCTGCAGAGACTTTGAAAGCTACGTCGCAATCCAAAACCATATCGATTCTGTCTGGAATAACCCCGAGGAGTGGAACACAATGTGCCTGAGATGCATTGCTAGAATGGGTAAGTTCTCGTCAGACAGATCTATTGAAGAGTACGCAACGAACATCTGGAACGTCACTAAGTGCCCAGTACCATCTGGTGAGCAGAACTAATTGACTTTTGAGGAAATTGCGGTGTTCAACTTAGTACTATACTTTATAATATATTATATTATAAATAAATTATAATTCATTTGTAATGAAAGTAATTGTTGTATTGTTAATAAATGGTATATTTAACTATAATGTATAGTATTGAAAAAGAAAGAGAAAAAACAAAAAAACTTGAAAGAAGAGTTGTGGTGATGCAAAACTACATGACACCATTTGTGGAGGACGCCATTGCCGCATACATCAATTTGTCGGACGACCCGAACGTCCAAAACGTCCAGGAGTTGAAAGTTGTCGATGCGGAGAGACTTGTACTTAAAGACAAAACAATTGACGAAGTTGCTGACGGCCAATATCTCCAACTTATGAGACAAATTGCGGCACTTTACCCCGATAAAGACGCAATGAAAAAGAAATTTGACACGTTTTGTAAACTTCAATCGAACACAGGCATGTCGGAAGAACAGAAACAGTTTGACACGACGTATCGAATGGTTAACAACGCGTTAACCAATATATGTTTGTCGGGAGAGACGTGTATGGCAATTCTCAACGGAATCACAGACGAACCACCAAAGTACAAAATAACAAGCGACGAAACAATGCAACGGTATCAGGCACTTCCAACGGATTTGAAGATTATTAAATATCAACAAATATTCCGAAGCGGCGCTGATTGTGTTGTTGTGAAGTCGTTGGACCGGTTGAGGGTGTGTAGAGAGGAGTTTTTAAGTGTTTTCAACGAACTGAAACTCCTTTCCACAAGTTGGAAATTGTCGAAAGAACAAGGCGTTTTCAGGGTTGGGATGTTCGAGGGGATCAACACGAAAAACATCCCGCTTGTGTATTCCGAGCAGTTCCATGGGATGATTGTTAAAGTACCCAAAAAAAGCTATGGGTACTTGGAAGTGAAGGAAATGACCATCGACGAATTTGAAGAGAAAATGAAAAACACGACGGAAACCCCAATCGTGAAGTACACAACGCCATACACAAACACACACTTCAACATCCACTTATGTCGAAACAATGTGTTGACACAAACATTGTTCGATTACTTGATGCTGACTGACCCAAACGATGTGTTGGATAAGACGAATACATCAATCGGAATTTTGGTTTCTGGTTACGACCCAATTGTGATCAACGCGAAACTTCAGCCAATCCAATACACACTCAGTGTGAAAGACTGTGATACATCCTTCGACCACTTCACACTCTTCGAAAGGCAGTCAATTGTAGAGATTCTCTTGATGCAGCAGATCATCGCACAACAAGTTCGAGAACTTGTTGACGAGAAGAAAAAGGAAGATAAAAAAGCTGTTTTGAAGACCGTCTTTGACTTCGTTGTGATGAAGAAGAAGCGACGTGCAGTCAACAAAGCTTTACGAGACAACGCAGTGAAATACATGAGCGAGATGAGAAACCAGATTGTAATGGTCAAGTGGTTAACACGAGACCAACCCATAGGAACTGCTGTCTTCAACATCATTGTTTACGACAAGTTTGTTATTACCTTTCTTATGAAGCACAAAGTATAGAGACGATGGCAGTAATAATGTTTAGAGAGATGTACAGAAAGAGCCCAGAGTGCGACTTTATCAAGAAGTTTGAAGGCAAAATTGTTGGATCCAAGGTTGAGTTTGACGGTCACGACCTCGAGTACTTAGTGAGTGAAGAAGTTGGGACGATCATATTCCGATTGATGATGAAACAGAAGTGATTTTTTATTCTTTATCAGTCCTTTCTTTCCACCAAACAATCACATTGAAAAACAAATTCCGTTTCAATGATTTCTTTATAGTACTCCAACTAGTTTTATAAAAATGAGTGAATTGTGAAAAGAATATTTTTTATATAAAAGAACTTCAAAAAGTCAATAATTGAGACATGATTCACTCAAACTCGTTGAGTGCTGCGATGAAACCAACGCCGAAAGACAAAAAAAGAGAAGAAATTCTTCACAGAGATCAATTGAGAAATTTAATAAAGAGTGTTGACAAGAGATATGAACTCGACAAAACGTCAATCCAACCGGCGTTGAAAGATGTTGTGGAAGACTTTTTAGAGACAAGCCTCTGCGACTTACTTGACATCTCAAAGTTCAGGCAAGAGGAAAAAATCAGTACAAAGGATGCCGTGTTTTACTACAAGAAGTTCTGGGACTTCGACATCGGAACAAAGTATCCTTTGTCGAAAAGATCTAACAATTTCATCGATCTGAAGTACCAATCCAGGCGGATGTTTATTCAAAATATCAATTCATTCAAGCAGTGCGCCCACGCTAACTTCGGCGAAAAAGGCGCAGATAACACTCCACCAAATGACAAATTGATTTGATTGTTTTGTAGTTCATGAAACCATTCTTTTAATATACTTGATATACTATAATTATAGTAGTATTAACTATATTTTACTAGTTGACCAACACTCATCAAAAAAGTGAAAACAAGTGATTAGTTCAATTATAATATATAATACTATGAATTAATAATACTAATAGAGTAGATAAAACAATTATAATAAAATAGTATTTGAGTTGATAAGAAAAAGTCGTCCAAAAAAAGAGGAGAACTCAAAAAGAAAGAAAGAGAACGTTTGTTATCTTATTAACTCTTAAATTGTAATTCGTCACCATTCAAAGCCTTTAACAAAAAAGATGAGCCGTCGTGTATACCCACCACTGAATACTCAACCTCAAATGCCTAATGTCCAACAAGGCCCTGTTGGCTTGACTCAACCATCGATGCCAAATGTTCCTCAGTATCAACAACAAGTGGGAGGACCTATTGGGATGCCTACCATCCAACAAAACGTCCCTCAAAATGTTCCACAACAAATCCCACAATATCAACAGCCAGTCTATCAACAACCGCCTCAACAAACACTTCCTCAAAGTGTGCCACAACAACAATACCCACAAGGAAATACTTTGCCCCTACAACAAAACATCGTCGGAACTCAACAACAACAACAACCGGCACAAGCACAGACACAAGAAAATAAAAACGTCGAACAAAACAGTATGCCCGCACCAACGTTAATCAGTTCAGTACCAACGAGTTATAATATGATCTCCCCACCTCCGTCAAATCTCCAACCGTTCACTGCTGCAGTCGACAACAAAAGTTCACCAAAGAATATCCGTCTGTCCGTATTTACCCCATCGTCGAAAGTGGGTCTCCAAAAGCAACTGAGCATCCCACTGAGCTGCGAGATCACTCCATTTGCGAAAATGTTTCCCGGCGAGAAACTCGACTCGATTAAGGCGGATCCAAAGAACATTAAAAGGTGCCCGAGATGTGGGGGGTATGTCAATCCCTTCTGTGCATTTGAAGAAGGGGGAAAGAAGATGAAGTGTTGTTTGTGT
>NW_004440100.1:223994-226174 GCF_000330505.1 Entamoeba invadens IP1
AGAGTGATGTTGCCGCAAATCCGCAAACCCAAGCGAATTTGTATTTGAACTCTTTAGCCAAAAAGATGAGTGGGAAGAGCATCTGCTGTGATATGTTTGTGATGAGTGAAAAATACAGTGACATTGTGACGATAGGAGAGATCAGTCGTTACACGGGTGGTGAGTTGTATTACTATCCCAAATTCCAAGGAATGGAATCACTGAAGTTGCAAAAAGATATGATGAACTGCTTTGATAGTGATTGTGGATTTGATGTTGAAGTGCGTCTGAGGACATCAACTGGAGTTTTCATCGAAGAGTATTTGGGCAATTTACTTCCAAGTACTGAAATGGTAGATACTGTTCGTATTGGATATATGAAGAGTGATCAGAGTGTTATAGGGATCATGGACTATGATGAAGAGATCAATAAGTTTGTTGGGTTCTTCTTACAGGCTGTTGTGTTGTACACCGACATTATGGGCAAAAAGAGGATGAAAATTTTTAATGGGTTTTACTCGACAGTGAGCGAGGCAAATGACATATTCAAGAAAGCGGATTTGGACGTCATCTTCACGACGATATTACGACAGACAATCAAAGGCGGCAATTTCAGAAATAACGAAAGTTTGAATTTGGAAGTCCTTGAGAAGGTCACAAACATCTTAGCTGCATATAGAAAGTATTGCTCGGTGCATGCCAAATCTTCGATTTTGTTGTTACCCGAAGCATTAAAACTGTTACCCATTTTTGTGTTGGGAGCAATGAAAACACCGGCATTCATGGCGTTTGGTCAAATGAATTCGATCGCTCGAGACTTCGCATTTGATGGTGCTGCAAGTGACTTAAAATTTGCGTCGATCTATCAAGCGAGTGGGAAGAATACAAAAACATTACTCAAAGAATATTACCCAACGTGTTATAATGTGACTGGGCACTTGAATGGAAATGTTTCTGAAGACGCGTTTTCTGATGATTCTCACAAAGTCAGACTTGCCATTAACAACTTCAAAGAAGACGAAGTCTATTTGTTCGAGTCGAATGGAGTATTCAAACTATTTGTTGGATATAGTGTGAGTGAGGAGATCAAGGCAAAACTCTTTGGTGAAGGGGTTAAGATGGAGCAGAACACACAAGTTTGTTTCACTTTATTTATAGTTACTTTATAGTATAAATATGGTAATGTATAAGTATAGTATTATATAGTTTCTTTAATAGAATAAAATTGATGCATAGTTGACCACAATGTTATACTCGAATGCACTCGCTGACAACAACAACTTAATGACTAAACTGATCTATTGGATATCGGGGATGTCGTTTGTACCTATGGTTCTTGTTGATGTTGTTCCATTTAGACTGATTGATTTGCCGAAGTATATGGTCGAAGACAAGACTTTCATGGGTGTTTCTTACTTCGATTTATTGGTCTATTGCCACAAAAAAATACAGCAGAAGTTAAATTGAGTTTCTTTTGGCTTGATTTGTCAGTTTAAAGTTAATAATTTAGGGAATTGAGTTATCACATGACATGGCATATGTGAAAGATTTTTTACTTACTAAACGAACACTTTTGTTTTGTTAAAAAAAATTCTTAAAGAAAAGTTTTTAAAAATTTCTTAAAGATTGAAAAGACTACAATATTTTTAAATACCTAAAGGTATATATTAATTAAGAACTATATTTTATAATTAATTATAAATAAATAAAAAATATTATTTTTAAAAATATCGTTTTTGAACTTTTCTCAATTGTACCACAACTTTTTCTTATTTGAAATTATTGTTTAAAATTCAATTTAATAAAATATCAGAATTAATTTATTAATTACTATAATAATATAATAAAAATAACATAATTATATAAATTTATTTTTTTCAAAATTAATATTAAAACAAACTATATACCACAGTAAATTGGTAAAGGAATTTATGTAGACGTCACTTACTATATATAAATAGTAAACTAAAAAATGAAGTAATTGGATTGGATGAAAACAACTGGGACATGCATTTGTATTGTACTTATGGCTTTCTTCTTGCCTCCAGTTTCTATGTACTTGATGGAACAATGTAAAACTCGATTCTGGATTTCATTGGTTTTGACACTCTTGTTCTTCTTACCAGGTTTCATATACACACTATACTATATGTTCACTCACCCAACCGAACTTTACGCTCCAAAACTTATGTAATTGACAT
>NW_004440100.1:226274-228481 GCF_000330505.1 Entamoeba invadens IP1
AACTATTACAACAATCATTAATTAATTGTTATTTTTGTTCAACAATCAGTCATTAATAAATATATAGTAAAATTAACCATATTAATAGTAAAAATCATATAACAATGAAAGAATTGAATAAAATAGAAGGGAAGTGTTCTTTATTTAAACATTCTTTAAAACTTGTCTAATGCAAATAATGGTTGCTTCAAACAATCATTAGTGGCCTTGAGTCGACAATGTAATGGAGAGGTGTTATGGTGTTCGTCCCTACCTATTCTCTAGATCATTGTTTAGACTCAACAAAAGACAAGTCGATAGCACGCCAATTGGAGTGTCATGGTGTTCGTCCCTGCTTCTTTTGCTCAGTGCTGTTGAGACTTTGTTTTCCTCCACATTCAAACATATTGGTTTATTCTCTTCTTTCTTTTTTTGTAAGACAAACTTATCTTTAGGTTAACAGGGTGTGCTCCAATTACTCTCTTTACTTATTTGGACGTCGGGTTCAATCAATTGATGTATCTCTTACTATTTTTATTGTACCATTTATTATAATACAAATTATTATAAATATAGTATCAAATCAAATAAAAACAAATCGTAAAAGTGATAATTCAATTTTATTATACAAAGGTACAAGAATTATAATTACTAATAAATTAGAAATAAACTATATATATAGTTTAATTTTTGAAGAAGAAGAGAAAAACAGGACGATTGAGTCATAAAACTGTCTGAAAAAAGACTGAGAGAAAACCTAGAAAAAAAGATGACACAACAAATTGTAACACCATACAATGTGAGTGGTCTTGTCGACTATAATAAATTAGTCAAAGACTTCAACGCTGAGCTTTTAACACCGGAGCAAATAACACGGATTGGATCCGTAACGCATCGAGACCCTCACATATGGCTTCGACGTGGTCTATTTTTCTGTCATCGAGACATCAACCCTATATTAGATGATGTAGAGAAGGGGAATAAAATTTATCTTTACACGGGAAGAGGGCCATCGAGTGATGCGCTTCATTTAGGCCATTTGATACCGTTTATCTTTACTCAATACCTTCAAGAAGCTTTTAATGCGGAGTTAGTAGTTCAATTGACTGATGATGAGAAGTATTTGTGGAAGCCAGTAACTATACCAGAAACTAAACAATATACTATAGAGAATGTGAAAGATATTATAGCGGCTGGGTTGGATGTGAAGAAGACTTTTATCTTCAATGATTATGATTACATCGAACGGATGTATCCTTTAGTCACTAAAATTCAATCGCGGATCACTTTCAATCAAGTCAAAGGGATCTTTGGATTCCAAGCACATGACAACGTCGGCAAAATATCATTCCCAGCAATTCAAGCTGCTCCCGCTTTCCCAGAATGTTTCCCACATTTGTTTGGAAAACAGAAAATTCGATGTTTGATCCCTTGTGCTATAGATCAAGACCCATATTTCAGAATGACTCGAGACCACGCCGAAGCTCTTGGTGCTTATAAACCAAGTCTCATCATGTCAAAGTTCTTCCCCGCCTTACAAGGCTCACAAGGAAAGATGTCCGCAAGTGATCCAAACAGTGCAATTTACTTGATCGACACCCCAAAACAAATCGAAGAGAAAATTAATAAGCACGCCTGTTGCTCAGTCAAAGACTTGGACCTGTTTAAGACTCACGGAACTGATACTACTGATGATGTACCTTTCCAGTACTTAAGATTCTTCTTAAACGATGACCAATTACTCGACAAAATTAAGACAGACTACGAGGCTGGAAAAATGATGCCACAAGACGTGAAGAATATCTTAATTAAGGAATTACAAGAACTCGTCCAAAATCATCAGATCAAAAGACAAAAAGTCACTATGGACGTCGTAGAGGAGTTCATGAGAGTCAGAAAACTCGAGAAATAAGTCACAGCTACTTGGTATCAGACTTCGGGTTTACTGTACTATAATTTATAAATTCTATTAATAAAATGTATTAGAACCAGAATCGAGTCTATCTACGTCACACGTCATAGATGATTTGGTTGGCGTAGGTGTAATAATAGAAGATCAGAACAAATAAAAGACCAATACCACAAGTGATGAGAATAAGAACAGACTTTGTGATATTGGAACCCTTCTCGTGCTCCTCAAAAGTCGCTTCGATATGAACAAACCCATTTTCTTTGCTGAGTATCATCACTACGATACTCTCATTTGCTGATAACACAACACTCAAATA
>NW_004440100.1:228581-230495 GCF_000330505.1 Entamoeba invadens IP1
CACTTTTCGTTTTGTGGCGGCGCGTTTTCGTAAATAGAAAGCCGAAACGTTCCATCAATATCAATTGCTTTGCACCGTGGCTCACTAAAACGAAATAATCACTTTCTTCACTCACAAAGTTGAGACTTCCCTGTTCCCCACAAAAATCATCGGAATAGCCAATCACTTCAGAGGCCTTTTCCGTCTGGCACGTGTCATACACTTTGATCGACGTGTCAAACTGACTTTCCTCCCCACACGTTTCTACAGTAACATTCCCACCTTTTTTCCCGAAAAACTTAAACCAAACGCCGCTCTTTGTGTTTTTCTTGAAATCGACCAGACTTATTGGAAACCCTAAAAGGGTCGCTGTCTCGCAAGATTCCCCTCCAAAACTACCAGCAGTAAAAACGTACACACCAATGATCGTCTCTTTCTCTTTCGTCCCGACAAAAAAGGTAATCTGCCCTGTCACTGAGACGACGACCTCCCCAATTTGAATTTCGTCGATTGTGTCATTCTCAAAAGTGAAAATAGTGGCAGGAACTCGTTTTGATTTTTGTGTCAAAAGTGCAGAGGCCGTTATCCGCACGACGGAAGTTCCCGAAAAACTGAAGAACGACCCAAAATGGCTTTGAAATAGGGTTGATGGTTTTGAGGAATAAGGGTTTGAAAGAGGAATTGGTGTTTGGTAAGTGTTGTCTGTTGGGTGTTGGATGTGTAATACTGAATTGTTTGTGTGATGCCAAATGAACGTTTGTGTAGTTTTGGAATTGGAAAGATCAAGCTGAAGGACCGGAGTTGTATGATTGTTGTAAGTTAATGAGGAATTTCTTGTGATCAAAAGAAGTGATGTATTTGGTATTATATAACAGGTGTCTCCATTGGAGGAAGATGAATATGAAATTGGAATGACAGAAATAACTTCGCAAGACTGGATCTTGAAAAAAAAGAGAAGAAAAATAAACATCAACTTTTTTGTGATTTAGAGTTGATTTAAATTTTAAGTTTTTTTTATTTCATTGTGTCGATTAGTAATAAATTAATGCGTTTCTGGTTTTAATTATAGTATTATAAAATATATTTGTTTATACTAAATATATTATATTCGATAATACTTTTTTAAACAAGTATTATAATTGTTTATTATTAATTCCATATAATAAACTTAATAGAACATACTTTATTATTATATTTTTTATTATAATACAATCCAATAAAGAAATGTGTGCTTCTATAATTTTGACCATATTTGCTCAATAATAAATATTTGTATCGATAACTTACACTTGAAAAACAAGAATAGTAAATACATGTTTTTCAGATTTTAAGCCAAAGTGATTTTTAATTTTATTGAATTTATTTTATTAAAAAAATAAAATATTTTATTTTAAACAATAATCTAATACTAAAAGTACCATTACTTATAGTTTCTGTCTTTGATTATTTTTATTTAATTTATTCTTATTATTTTAGTGGTAATTATATAGTTTATTTATAAATTAATTTATAGTTTTAAATATATAAAAAACAATTTAAAAAACAATAAAAACTATTGTTTTCAATCAATAAATAATGTTATTTATCATTTTGTTCAACTTTTGTCCACATATCCATTTTTTTAATCATAAGAAACAATAAAATTATTAATTTATATATAACAAAAGATCATTTAATTATCTATAATTGTTTTTATTATTTTGATTCAAAGATTTTATTTTGTAACAAAATAAAGAACAAAACTAAAACTATTGAAGTATATAAATTTAGTAAAATATTGTTAATTTATATTAAAAAAATATTCAAATGATTAACAATTGGAATTAATAAAAAAAATTAAAACATAACAAACGAAGAAAAAACGAAAAAGAGAACCAAAAAATCTTATTGTCATGTTTTCACTTTGTCCGCAGATTGGAATGTGGGCGTATTTAA
>NW_004440100.1:230595-236845 GCF_000330505.1 Entamoeba invadens IP1
TTACCGCAGAAAAGTAAATTCATTCGTTCCAAATGAGAGCTGTTTTAGTCTTTACAGTTTTAGTTCTACAAGTTGTGCTCGCTGAAGTAAAGGTGGATGATGACTCTGACACAATCCAAGAAAAGTCTGGTGAGTTCAATTGCTCGGTCCAGGGTCTTTATTGTATCCTTGATGGAGTGCATGATAAAGAGTATTACGAATGCTCTGACAATTATCAAGGCTTTAGACCTTGCGCACCAAACACCAGATGCGCCAAAGAAGGGAGAACTCCTTTCGGGTACAACCCATGCATTTATATTGAATCTTTCGATTGCGACGAGAAGTCAGGTGGACACTGCCACTCAGAAGAGTCTTATGAACGCTCTGAAGAAAAATCACACGAGAAATCGCACGAATGTTCTTATGAAAAGAGCACTGAAAGCTCTGAGGTAAAGAGTGAGGAGTCAAAACAATGTTCCCATGAGTGTTCAAAGGAAAAGAGTACCGAAAGCTCCGAAGAAAAATCACACGAGTGTTCTTATGAAAAGTCTGAAGAACATAGTAAGAGTAGTTCTGAAGTTAAGAGCGAAGAAAAATCCAAAGAAAAATCTGAAGAATCAAAGCAATCCTCCGAAACTAAGAGCGAGGAGAAGAGCAAAGAATGCAGCAATGAGAAGTCTAAAGAAAAGAGTGAAGAAAAATCTGAGGAGAAGAGCAAAGAGAAGTCATGCAACGAAAAGAGTGAAAGTACAATCGTTATTACTCCATCAACTGAGAAATCTGAAGAGAAGAGTATCGAGAAATCTATAGAAAAGTCTGAAGAATCGAAACACTGTAATGATAAGTCGTGTGAAGTTAAGTCTTCCACTGAAAAGTCTGAAGAGTCAAAGCATTGCAACGACAAGTCATGTGAAGAAAAATCGTGCCATGAGAAGAGTGAAGAAAGCACAATAGTTGTGACTCCATCAGTTGAGAAGTCTGAGGAAAAATCCAAGGAGAAGAGTAAGGAGAAGTCTGAAGAATCGAAACATTGTCCAGAAAAATCATGCGAGGAAAAATCGTGCCACGAGAAGAGTGAGGAAAGTAAAGTTCCTGTTACTCCTTCAGTTGAAAAATCAGAAGAAAAAAGTAAAGAAAAGTCTGAAGAATCAAAGCATTGTCCAGAGAAGTCCTGTGAAGAGAAGTCTTGCCATGAGAAGAGTGAGGAAAGCAAAGAACCTGTCACACCATCGGTCGAAAAATCCGAGGAAAAGAGCAAAGAAAAGTCTTGCACTGAAAAGAGTGAGGAAAGCAAAGTACCTGTCACACCATCTGTTGAGAAGTCTGAAGAATCAAAGCATTGTCCAGAGAAGTCCTGTGAAGAGAAGTCTTGCCATGAGAAGAGTGAAGAAAGCAAAGTTCCTGTCACGCCATCTGTTGAAAAATCCGAAGAGAAGAGTAAACATTGTGAGGATAAGTCTTGTGAGGAAAAATCATGCCATGAGGAAAGCAAAGTACCTGTTACTCCATCGGTCGAAAAGTCGGAAGAGAAATCCAAACACTGTGAAGACAAGTCCTGTGAAGAGAAATCTTGCCACGAAAAATCCAAAGAACCTGTCACACCTTCAGTTGAAAAATCAGAAGAGCTTTCATTCCCATCTGAAGACCATGAATGCAAACAGAATGGATACTATTGTTACATGGATGGAGTTCATGACTATGATTTCTACATTTGTGCTGATGGATATCACGGCTTCTTGGATTGTCCAAAGGGTACCAAGTGCAAAGGTGAAGAAGGAAATCCTTATCAGTACAACCCATGTGTGATTGAAGGACAAAACAATGAGACTTCAGAGGAGCACTGCGAGGAGAAGAGCGAGGAAAAGAGCGAGGAGTGCAACAAACCTTTTGTCTGCAAGGAAGACGGTCTCTTCTGTGTTATTGATGGAATCCACAACAATCAGTACTATGAATGTGCCAACACATTTAAGGGATTTAGACCATGTGCTCCAGGAACATGGTGCCAGGGTGAGCAAGAGAAGCCATATGGATATAACCCATGTGTCTGGTTGGACCAGACCAAGTGGTTTGGAAACTCGACTGCACGTAAGTGTGAGTGAGTAAGTTTCTTGAAGACGGTTAATCGTCTTCATTGTCTCAATTGACTTTGTTTTAAAATTGGTTCAAAAATTAATGAATGATTTGAGTAATAATTAATTAATGATCTTAAAATTATTTAGAAATTAAAACTCATTTAATTCCTCAATTTAAATTCTAAAAATCTTCAACAATCTCTTATAAAAGTAAATTTCATTAAAATACGCATATGGCGCATCTTGAATGCTTTCACATGTTAACTACTTTGAAATTTTACACAACCATTAACACGATTAAGCAGCTTGTGTTAGTAAGTAAAAAGTATCGCCAAATTTTTGAGATGTTACACTTCAACCCGGTTCCAATCAACAACAAAACAATTGCATATTTCCCTCACTTAGAAACGTTGCATCTTTATAACCCGACGGACGAGACTTTTGGGAATAAAGTGGTTTCTTCAACTCAAATTGAGAACACAAACAGAGTTGCTTTTTATAAGGTAGTGGTTTGGTTTGAAGTTGATTACGAGACAACCATAACCCATCAAACCATTGAGTATAAAAACATCTGTTATTCGAAGAGTGATCGTGTAAAGTATGGCGACAAGATCCCCCCCGTTGTTCATTCCCTTGGGTATAAATGTTTTGAAAAGTGCACTTTCAAATCTTTTGTTGTTCCGACTCAAATCACGTCTCTCGGGGAACGGTGTTTCAGTGACTGTTGCAACTTACAATCGATAACAATCCCAGACACAGTCCTTTCACTTGGAAAGTCGTGTTTTTATTATTGTAGTGATTTAGAGGATGTCAGTATAGGGTCTAATGTTCGTTCCATAGGAAGTTATTGTTTCGAGGGGTGTTATATGAATCTCTGTACTATTGAAATACCGGAGGGATTGACTTCTCTTGGTGATGACTGTTTCTGTGGATGCGGGAATTTGTCGAAAGTGAAGTTGCCAAGCACGCTTAAAGTGTTTGACATAGAGTGGTTTACTCAATGTTATGCACTTCGTCAGATTGAGTTACCCCGCACCGCACAAATAGATACTTTTTACTTTCACATTTTTGATACAAATCGCGAAGTAAATCCGCTGTGCAAATTGAAAGTCAAGTGATTGCTATTGGTAATTTATGTATTATAAATATAGTATATTTTATTATAAAAGTGCTTCAATGTTTTACTGAACTGTTTTTCCTTCATGGATGGCTTTTGTTTGTTTTTCTATATTTTGAGAAGGCATGGATTGGGGACAAGAAATATTTGGCGATTCAATTGATCACAAAAGAAAACAAATAAACTTAAAACACGCCGAATAAAGTTTTCTCATGTTTTTGAGATGATTTTGCATTAAAAATCCACAAAAAAGCAAAGTGAAGAGTCGTTTTTGTTGGTTAAAAATCTTTCATTTGTTCAAGTTTTAAAAAAATTGTGGACGACTTCGTATATTTGGGGTTCGGTGTGTGACTCCATAATCTCGGGAAATCCAAAACGCAAAAAAGCTATCTGTTTAGTTTTTTTAACCATCGCTTTGGGTTCTTTTTTTTTATTTTACCAAAATACATCCCCATTTCCAGAATTGATTTGCCCTCAACTTGTAGTGAAATGAGCAGTCTGTCTTAACTTATATTTTAAACCCCCGACATTTAGAATCAAATCTGGCCAACAATCAATAAGATTGAATGCATTTTTGACAGGGAAATTGATGAGTGCGGCAAAAACAGTAACGAAAACGAAAACATTTCTATTATCGTCTTCTTTTAGTAAATAAAATACTATTTGGAAGAAAAGAAAACTTAAAAAAGTGAAAACCCAAAAAATGATTAACAATTATAATAAATTGAGTATGTTTTCTGGGCTGTTTTTTGGATTGTTATCTAATTTTTTTTGGTTATTTGTTATTTATTTTTACAAGCGCAATGGTTGGAATTCGGCAGTTTGAGAATTTGGTCTTTTAACTTTACTTGCAGAATCTATAATAAAACAATAGTATATTTGTTAATAAAATAATATTATATAGTAACAGAGCAAAAAAGTGTTTTGTTCAGTAAAACGAAAAGATCTATTTTTGAGGATTTTCCGAAATTAGGTTTGCGTAATTATTTGTCGTTGAATAAAGGCAATCAACAATTATGGTGATGAAATAAGCACTCATTCAACACAGAATGGTTCAACAAAACTGAAAATGCCGGGAAGTGTTTCTTATTTTAACCAAAAAATGCTGAGCGAAAGATAATATTTAAGCAAACTTATTTATAGCCGACATGTTTTTGGTAATTTGCATTGTAAATCACGCAATTTTTCACCTGAAAGCGCGTTTTGCTCCTTTCCAAAAAAACAAAAAGGGAACCCGACTCATAAGCATTGGAACTATACTTCATTCCATTGATATACCATAGTTTCTAGTTACTCGTATTTATTGCTTTGATTAACATCATATGTGGCGTATAAATAGAAACAAACATAAAGAAATGAATAAAACGAATAAGAAAGAGTTTGAAAAGCAGAGCAACCCCGTCCACAAAGTACCAAAAGATTGTTACCCGAAAAAACACCACAAAATCATTTAACAAAAACAAAGAAATACTAAGAAATTGGTGAGTGGTTTTCCTTGTTACCATGTAATCAGAAATAACGATGGACTTTTACTCAGTTCGAAACTTCTTCATATTTCCCAAAAATAATCGCACCGTCAAGACAACAAATTCATTTTCTGAGTCTTCTAACAAAGAAAACCCGTTAATGTTCCTGAAAAAATGTTGTGTGAAAATCAAGAAAGTATTTAAAATACTTTCAAAACGCCTTCCCAAACCCCTCAAAAATGGACGCAAAGACAGTAAAACAAAGAAAAGATTGTTAAGAAACCAAACACGCGTTTTGCCGATTCAAAGGGTTGTAACAAAAACCACATCAAAAAATTTGACGTTTTTGGCACTTATATAAGTCCGCGCAAAACTCATATCACCATCCCATGCAAACCGTGTTCAGACCAGTCACACTCCCAACATATCACAAGACATTCTTCCCACTCGTCCAAATCTCTATGGACAGCTTTGTCGAGAACTCTTTCAAACGCTCAGTTTCAGTCACCAACACGGTCGCTTCGTTCGAAGAGAAACCACACCGTGCTGTCAGTGCCGCCGTTCAAGAAAACAGTATCCCACTGACTCTCGACAACTTGTCAAAGAACGGACTTGGATTCCTTTCAACAGAAGACAAGAACGAGAGAGTCTATTACTGGACGGAGACTATCACTGAACAATGCTTATACCCAGACCCCTGTTCGCTGTAAGTCTCATTTGTATAAACATCAAAATAGCTGTTTATTGTGTAATTAAATTCATTCTGTTTCTTTTCGTTAGACTTTATTACATATTGCAAAGAATTTGATAGCAATTCATAGAGCAACTGACTTGAATGTTTCTTTTCAAACAAATGAATCCGAAAAAGTAAATTTATAACACCATTCCAATTTTTAATACTTTTGGGCAGTTTTTTTAATTAAGGAGTAGTAGAAGTTCCCGTTGTAATACGGCTTTCATCTTCTATTTCTCTCATTTGGAAATGAAATAAATAATTCATTCCAAATTACAAAAATAGAGGAGAAAAGTTTTGTTTAAAAATTACAAGGCTTTGCTTTTCAACAGCAATAATCTTAGGGAAACCAATTCAGATTTCTCATAAAATTTGTTTAAAAATTTAATAACAATTTTTACACACATTTGAAAGAAAATGTTTTCAATAATTTTATATTAGAAGTTATAAATAAGAAACAGTCGAGCAATTCGACTTTTCTTGTTTTTGATAACAAATCCCTTCACAAAATTGAGTTTTGGAAAACAGAGTCTTTTCTTGCAATCTGTTAGTTTTGTTTTATTCAATTGAACACGAAAACGATATATTCCATTGAATGACTTCGAAACTATTTCAAACAGTCTTTTCTTTTGGTGGAATTGTGACATTTTACTTAACACTCTGATCCTTTTTTAAAACTTTTGTGGAATAAAAAAAATCGAAGAAGAAATAATAAAAAAATAACATAGTTTAATCCTGCGACGTCGTGTTTGAACTTTCTGAATTTTCTTCTCCTTCAAATTTGTAAATCGGCTCTCTCGACTCTTTGGACACTTCTGAACTCTCTTGAAGAACAGATGATGAAAGCTCATTCTTCTCTTTGAGACTATCAGACTTGTTTGAA
>NW_004440100.1:236945-238286 GCF_000330505.1 Entamoeba invadens IP1
TAACACCCTTTCCCACCATCACACTACATTATCAATTACTTGTGTTTTATTATTGAAATTTAAAACAAACCTCTTCACCATCATCTAATAACCCATTCCCACATTTGGAAGACAAACAATATTTTCGCGGTGTTTGAAACATTCGATACCCTAAAGATGTGTCACATACACAATGATCACAACCTACACCACCATCACATTGTTCGCCCATTCCAATTTCATTGTCACCACATGTACTCAGAGAGCACTTTGTAATTCCAGAAATGGATTTTGGAGAATACCCATCAAAGCACATACACGTATCTGAATCACATAAAACGTCTTTGAAATTTGAGGTGTCACATTCTTCATATCCACTGTCGTACTTCCCATTTCCACATAAAGAGCACACCCCATTCTTATTGACATACCCCGCATCACATATACACTTTTGTTGTGATGTACTGCATATCCCATGTTCTCCACAATCCATTGGACATACTGCATTAACACTCAATGTAATAGTCACTGGCATTTTAAATGAAGTGGTGACTAAGATGAAGTAATTTTTGGTTGGACTTAATGTGACCACTGCAGCCGAATGCTCCAAATCAGAAGTTCCACACGTCTTACTTCCAATTGTTACACATTGCGCATTTGCATTGTCACGCCCACATGAAAGTGTCTTGTCAATGGTTTCAGTGTTATCTATTGCTATAACATTAAACCCAACTTCAACTCCAGGTGGACTGTCACAGGTAGAAATTGATATGGACTGATCTACTCCACGGACTAAAAACCACTTGCCAAGCTCGTCATATGGGAGACAAGCGTCACTCGCTTTCAACATTCTGTCCGATAAAAACACTTTAGTGCCATTTTTTAAGATGATGTCGTTCCATAAAATTTCTTGGTAAAAAACACCACAAGAACTGGTCATGTGTGTGACGACCACTGGAAGGTCCATTGAAAACTCTTCATTAAAAGGCTTTGATATGAAGACGTATTTTGGAACGTTTTGTTTGACAGAGAAGAGCACTAAAGACGATAAAATGTAGTCGTCGACATCATCACTAGTAATATCGCAGTCAACTGGAGAGTCAGGGATGCGCTCATTTTTACACGAATTGTGAACGGAAATTTTAGTGTCTTGATCGATCTCCTTTTGTTGTAAATTATAATAAGCGATGACGTAACTCCCATAGTGGCGTACCGTCTCGACAGACACATACCCATCTTCTGCGCTTTGAATTTGTAACCAAAATCCTAGAGAATATGGAGTGTCTTGCGCTGTTCTATCATCACAAGTTTCTACGGTATAACTCGCCTGATTTACTGGTAATGTGATTTCGACTGTTTCAT
>NW_004440100.1:238386-247838 GCF_000330505.1 Entamoeba invadens IP1
AAATAATCTTGGCATGTGTGGACTGTGTTAAAATGTCGTCGGTGACTTTTATACACTTCAAATAGCCAGATGGTATATACCCCTCTAAACATCCATGACAATCAGATTTATACCCCATGGTCGTATTACAGAGGGAACACTCTTGGTTTGTTACACAACCACTTAAACACCCATCTATTGTGCACTCCGGCTTGCAACTATTACCAACCTCATCAAACGTGTATCCGTACTCACACCGACATAAAGACGAACAATGCGCGACACTGTCACATTCTTCATAAAACGGATTGCGTTCACCATCTCCACATACAGAACTTTTGGTATCTTCAAATGCATTGGTGATATAAAAAGAGAAAAAGAAGAGAAGAATTGGTCGCATTGAGTGTGTGTTATGTATTGAAGATCCCTGTTGGTCTTTATTGTTTTCGAACTTTTCGATGTTTTTAATATAAGTATCGAAATTCTTTTTATGTTTTCAGGCGTGGAAAATAACGGGAAAGTTCGCATTTTTGTTGGGTTGGTATTTATGGAAAAGCACGTTTGAAGTGCATTAATAATAGTCTTCTTGATACTGAGGCATTTTGAATTATAAAGTCATTTTTGAGAAGAATCCGACTTGTATTTATTTTTCGTTATATTTATAAAGAAATTTGACAAAAATAATTGAATGATTTTAATATTGCAGAATTAATTATATCTGCCCTTTTTACCGAAACGTATCTTGGTAAAAACTGATTTCAAATAACTCGTTTGCAAACATTTGCAAATAAGTTACAAGTTAACGGTTTTGATCAATAATCCCGTTTGTATTGATGTTTTTATTGAAATACGAAAATACAAAAAAATAATTTGGTATATATCTTTTCTATAAACACTCTGCTTAAAAACATGTTCCCAAACAAAATATGTCCTTCCCCACATTTTTTGAACGTTTTTCAAATAGTAAAAATAAAGTACTTTTATAACAGTTTTTAACATAAAAATAGTGTTGTATTTTTGGAAATAGATGAAAATGTTTGGTTAAAAATTGCTTGTGGAAATTTACCGAGTGTTTATATGGTAAAATCTTACAATAAAAAGACAACAATCAGCAAGTTCGTGATGTTGGTTATTACAAAAATAGATATAGTAAAGTATTTAGTATAATAACAACTAAATTAACAAATAAAAATAATATATCTCAGAATGCTACTCACCAAGAAAACTTTTAAAATGAAGATCAATGTAATATAAATACACTGTTTTCGATCTTTATTCTAATTATAGGTTTCATAGTTATAGTTTAAAATAGATTAATAATAATTTCTTATTAATGATGTATATTAAAAAAAGAAACATATTTTAAAAAAAAGTTCATATTAATAGCAATAAATGGACAACTTTATAACATGATACTCATAAATTATTGATGATTAGTAATCATTGATTACTAATCACAAACCAAAGAAATAACATGCTTAAACATATAAATTTTGATTATTTTGCTCTCACAAATAATTAAATGATTATTTAAAAAAATAAAATTGTAATTATTAAACTATTTTGTTTATGAAAGTAGTATTAGTGTTGTCTGTCTCTTGTTGTGGAGATTTTGAATACAATTGGTAATAATTATTCCATTAGAAAGTGAAGGTCATTTTAAAAAAATTAACAATAAAATAAATTGGTATTTTGAAAATAAATTTTTATAAAATATTTAATTTAACACACAAATAAGTGTTTACTTTTTGTTGTAATTTAATTAACACTTAAAATAACGCCCTTATTTTTGTTTTGGCCTGTTTTTATCGGGATATTAATCCAATTTATGATGATTTTCCTTTTTTAGCTGGTGTATTGTTAATGCACATAATATAAACTCTTAAAAAACGGAAATTAATTTAATAAACTCAAGATTTCCCGATTTTTAGACCACTTGAATTTTGTTCATTGTTATTTAAAGTGTTAACAAAAAATTGTAATTTGTTGTTTTTTATTTTAATTTTGTGGTAAATTCAAATGACAAAAAAATATGTTTACAAAAATAAAAAAAAAGAAAATTTTTTTAAAAAATTATTTTAATTATAATCGAATAATAAACTACTAAATATACCATAATATATACTATAATAACAATAGTTAATTGAATTGTATTTTTTAATAAAACAATGTATATAAATTTCAATTAAATAATAATTTATTGTAACTATTATTAATACTAAATTATATGAAATAAATTAATAGAATACTATTAACATAAAAATTAGTAAAATAACTAATAAAATAAACCAATGATCCAATAAAGAAGAATTAAATTGGACAATCAAAAAACAAAACGTCACTCCTTAAATAGAAATGTTTTTCTAATATTTATTAACTCGAAGATCCATAACAGATAACATGGCAAATGAAGCTCGTGTGATAAAAGCATACAACAACAACGTCGTCGACATTTCAAAAGCCAGTTTAGATACTGGTGCTCGAGCGATTCTCTTCCGTTATCATGGTGGGGAGAATCAACTCTTTTTTGTTGATCAAAGCATCGGGTGGATAATATCAGTCTTCTCGCGTTTAGCGCTAACTGCCGATGAACAAGGAAAAATCACACAACAGCGTTACTGTGGTCTATCCCGACAACAGTGGGTCTTTGAACCCGTCAATGACAAATTCATTATTCGTCTTTTTGAAAATCCAGTGCAATGCCTCACAGCCACAAATGAGTCTGAGATCTGCTTGTCGTCATACACAAACTCGCCAAATCAGCTATGGCTGATCCAGTGACGCCAACTAATTTACTTTTCATTGACACAATTTAACTATTCACAAATAGTACTTTTATTATAAATGAACTATATGTACCACGAGACTGCAAAACCATATAAAAATGAATCATAATGCGCAGAAAAGAAAGAATATTACACCTTTTTATACCCGACGGGGACGTAGTACTTGTCCCAAGCAGTTTTATTGCTCTCATATTCCTTACTAATGTTCTTAATAGTAAGTATTAACTCCTTAGCAGTAGGTCGAGCACTTGGATCTTGTGCGACGCAGTCCGTATACATTTTATAGATCGATGGAGGAACATAATTCCTACACGCTTCCGTACAACACTTTTCACTTAAAGTGGGCCGTTTGCCTGTACTCAGCAAATTGAAGATGGCAAAGTCATTAGCGGCTGGGATGTTATATTCAGTGAACCATGGCTTAGTATATGCCCCAAAGACTACTCTTCGAAAGATCTCCCAGAAGACGATGCCAAGGGAATAGATATCACTTTTAGTGGTATAGACCCCCCCTTGGGAATGTTCTGAAGGCACAATTTCGGGACAACAATATGGAATAGTCCCACTGATCTCTTTTAAATCAGTTTCTTGATTCTCTGGAGTATCAAAACGACTCATCCCAAAATCACTGATTTTCAAGACGTATTTTGCAGTCACCAAAACATTCAACGACTTAAAATCGCGATGTAAAATACTCGGCATATTTTCATGTAAAATGTCCAAGCCGGTACACATCTGTTCACAGAAATTGAGTGCTGTAGAAAAGTCAATTTGCTGATTTGGGTCATTCATCACATCAAATAAAGAAAAATGAGCGCAGAACTCCATCACTAACGAGACGTTTTGTTCCAACACAATTCCAAAGAACTTCACAATGTTCTTATGTGAGACACTCTTCTGAATCTCAAATTCATGCGAAAATTCAGAACTCTCTGATAAATCGACGCCTTCATCCATTATCTTCACCGCAACATCATATTCAGCACATCCACCTATTCCTCCATCTTTCTTATATATCCCTCGATATACACTACACGTCGATCCTGTTCCTACTTTATTCGAACGAGATGGCTTCGTCTCCCCAGTAAACTCTATACTAGCAGGATCTATCGTCCACGACCCTACACTTGTCGGTAATAATGAAAGACGCTTACAATTTAATAAACTCTTGCGATCACCCGTTGAAGCCATTAAAGCTACCGCACGCATCTCACTCTCACTCTGCTCAATCACATTAAACTCTTTGATCGACTTCGTTAAGATCTGAATGTCGTCCTTTGTCTCCGCGATCGCCTCGAAGACTTCCGCCATTTCCTTGTCGTTGAGACTCTTCAATAACGCCGGGTGGACCTCCTGTTGTAAGAACTTCAGTGCATATTTCTGTGCAAATTCGACTGAAATGGAGGAGAGCCATTGCAGCAAATTGTGGACTTCATAGAACTTATTCAGAACTACAAAATTCTTCTTCCGCTGAGCTAATTGTAACGGCGTCTCCCCTTCCGCATTGACCGCATAGATGTCCGCACCTCCTTTAACTAGTGTATTCACTAAATCAACTCGACTCATATGTGCGACTAAATGAAGAGCCGTGTTTTGTTTGTTATTTCGCGCATTCACATCAGCGCCATGATCTATCAGAAATTGGACAATCAAACCACGTAACTTCTCATTTCGCACCGTCTTCATTAAAGGAGTTTCCATCCCTTTATTCTTCGCATCGATTTTAGTCCCTAAGTCAACAAATCGTTGTAAGACAGTCTTGTACGACTGCACATTTTGAAAACGATTACAAAAGATATGAAGCGGTGTTTGATTGTCGGTCGTAGTCGTATTCACATCAATGTTGGGGACTTCTAATAAAGCTAAGAGAGGTGACGCATCCATCATAAATTCATAACAAATGTAATGTAATATGGACATCCCAACTTCATCCTTCTTATTCACATCTACATTAAGACGGACAGCGGTCTTTAATAATTCTAAAAATACTGTCGGGTTGTGAGTCTCTATGGGAACATATAAAGGGTTGTCCGATTTCCGTTTGTAATTCTCAAACATCTTTTTGGTCATCCGCTTCTTCGCCAAAAACACTTTCACCTTCTCAACATCCCCCTCGTTGATCACTTCAAGCAACTTCTCACTCGTCTTTTTAAACATGATTAAAAAGTTCTTCACACACTTTATGCGCCGTTTTGACTCCCTTTCGGATTGGCTCGACATGTTTTTCAGCTATTTTTGATTTTAATGAAAGTTTTTTTCGTATTCTGCTTTTTTTTTGAATTTGGATTGAGTTGGGTGTATTATTGATATTATAATTGTGAGAGTAATTAACTTTGGTTTTATTTGAATTTTTGAACAGACGACCTTCGGGGTTTTCCTGTTTTAAAATTACTTGAAAGAAATGGTTTTTTTGTTATGTTTTTTTTTCGTGTTTTTTCGGGATTCATCAAAAAAAATCAAAAAATATTCTCAAAATTTAACGAAGATTTTTTAAAGTTTCTAGTTCCATTGTCATAATAACATTTTCTATTTCATAATATATTTAACTATTTTTGTTTGTTTTTTTGTTTTATTAGTTTATATTTATTATTATTTATAGTATAACGATGGTAATATATTATTAAAAATGCCAACATATTTAATTGGTTCGTAATAGCATTTTTGATGTACTAAAAATCAAGGATATTTTAGATAAAAAATAAAACAATTTATATCTTCTCAATTTCAGATTATTGTATCACACATCACAGCTTTATTGTATCGTTTAAATTTAATTTAATTAATACCTTATGCTTTAAAATTATGCAAACATACCTATTCACTTAAGAAAGCATCATGTGTCAATGTTCTTTGAAACGACCACATTCATTCAATTTAAATAACAGAAAACAAATATTTAAGCGGAAAATGAATTTATGTATTCCAATTTGACACGTTCAATTTAAGACGTAAAGTTAAAGTAATAATCGACAATAGTTTTTGTGTAAATTTTAATAATCTTGGACTTATCTACATACAACAAGTACAATTAAGCTACTGACAATCCTATGAGTGTGTCGCGTGTTTTGAACTTGTCGTTATCGAACACAACAGCAGTCACTGCGGACAGCGAAGCAGTTAAAAGGCAAGAATGGTCTCTGCATCAACGTATTGCGTTTCAAATTTCATAAAAATAGCGTGCAACAAAAAAACAAGTGCATACACAACACATTTTACAAACTCTGCTGCACCCAAGAAAAATCCAAAAGAATCAAGTGGCGCGATGTTTTGAATATAAAACGCTGTCGTGGCGTTAAGGACAACCCAACAAAATACAGTGACCATTCTCCTACATGGAAATACAATCGAATTAACCACGTCATTTGCGTTGTACATTTCCAAAATAACTGGCACGTTCACTGAGAACGAAAGAATGACGAAATTTACGATGTACAAATAGCTTGGTGATACCCACTTCGATATTCCCGCGACGACACTGGTGGTGATTAACACGATTGTGTACGTCACCAATAATGAAACAGCTTCTACTGTACCATTTGAAGTGTCCTGTAGTGTCGGGGACATCTTTAAACTACAAAAAGATAGTGAAGCGACACTGAGTGCAAGGATTATGAACGTCTTGTGTATTTCTTGTGGCAGCGTGATTGTCTGCTTGAATGCGTTTTTTGTTTCAGTCCAAATGAACGTGAGAATTTCACGCTCTTCTGTGCTCTCGTTCCGCAAATCCTCGCAAAAAATGAGAAGTGGAAGAACGAAGATAGTGGAAAATATTGAGAACAGAACCAAAAAAAGTATTTTTGAGTTCTCCACGAAAACGAAAATGGAAAGCCCAACAACCAAAGCAAATACTCGTCCAGCTTCATACAAAAGTTGAGAAGCTATATGTAATTTAGCAGAAGGTATATAATCTAGTAACATTGCCCGACTGATTACTTTTAAAGAGGGCGTTGTAACAGTGATAAGCTCTAATCCATAAAGTGGGACTAAATAATTTGGTGATTTATTAGAATTTGTTTTGTTTAAATTAATCACAAACCCACACATTGTCAAAAAAATGAGATTGAAAAATGTCAGAACGAATATAACCGATTTCCGCTTTGGAAAGTTGGGAATGGAGTCCGAAAAGTGCCCGATGAGTGGCGGAAAGAGTGAAGATAAAAGGAAACAAAATACAAAACCAAATTCAAACGTGTGGCTTTCGTTTGTCGGGTGGGAAGAAAAAATCAACAATAAACTAATTTGCACAGAGTCCACCGTCCCTAAGTAAAAATTATACATAGAGATTACAAGAGTTTTTAAAAGATATACATTCATCCCACTAATAATGGTATTTTTTTTTCGTTTTAATTTTTTTTTAGTTTTTTATTTAAGAAAAATCACAAGAAAATTTTAAAATATATTTAAACGTTATTATGTAATATTTCGGGATTTTATTATAATTTTTTTCGCAATATCATAATTTTATTAATATAATAATTATTAATTTATAATTAAATTATTTTAAATACATAATAAATAATGTATTATAATTTTTAAAATAATTCCCCTTTAGATTTTTATTTAATGCAAGTTAGAAAACTAAAACAAATTTTGAACAAAAAAAATCTCAAAAGTATATTTTCAAAACAGAGTAATTTGTCAAAACAAAAGTAAATTTAAGGCAATAAAAAAGGGGAAGTTTAACTTACGATTGGGCGAATGGGTTCATGGCTTTCCTCACTCTTTTTCCGCAAAGAGGCTCGTGTTGTGATGATTGGCCTCGATAACGCCGGAAAGACAACTATCATGTACCAACTGAAGTTAAAAGAGATGGTGAAGACCGTCCCAACAATTGGTTTCAACCTGGAGCGCATCAACATCGGTCGGACCATTTTTGAAATCAGAGACTTGGGTGGCCAAAGCAAAATCCGTACGTTATGGCGCCATTATTACAATGAAATCGATGCAGTTGTATTTGTCGTCGATTTGACCGATTTTGAAAGACTACCTGAGGCACAAACCGAGTTTCAAAAAGTCACACAAAACAAAAACCTTGGAAAGACTGTGTTGTTGGTGTTGGGTAACAAGATGGACGACACAAAAGCAATAGACAAACGATCACTTGAAAATGTGCTTAACGTACAAAACGTAAAACAAAAAGTCGAGGTTCGACTCGTCTCTGCTCGATTCAACAAGGGTATTTACCCAGCGTTTGAGTGGCTTTCACAGAACCTTTGATGGTTTGTATTGTATAAGCAATTTATTATTTGTATTATTATTGAATAGCTTGTAATGCAATCAAATAGAATCACTGAATTAAGCGTCTTTAGAGACACCAACCATATTCAATTCGTCTGGGACAAGAGATGCACCAAATGGATCGGCGTGAGTTGCGTTTGTCGAGTTTCTTCTTCTTTTGAAATACCAGACCACCAAGAGGATGATGATCAACACGATGATTCCAATGATAAACATTATAACCAACAACGGCACAAATGCCGAGCTTGTGTCTCCTTTGATCACACATATTCCATCGACCAAAACGTAATTTTTGGAAGCGTCACAAATGCACTCGCCAACGGTGTTTCTGATTTGATTAGCCAGACAAGTGACAACACAGTCGTTGTTCAATAACTCATATCCACTCTTACACACACACTTCCCTTCGGAATTAAACTCAAAGTTTGCTTCACAGTTCTTCGTGCAAATGCTGTTAAAAAGCGTGTACCCATCGACGCACTGACACTTGTCCGTTTGAGTGTTATACACTTCATTTTCTTTACATTTAGAAACGCATTTCTCGTTGTCTCTGATGTATCCAACTTTACATTCACACGTGTCAGAAGTCAAGTTGTATACCTCATTCTCCCCACACGTCTTCTCACACTTCTCATTGACTGAGACATATCCATTGTCACACTCACAATGAGCCGAAGTTGTGTTGTACGTAGCATGAGCCGTACATTGAGGAACACACTTGTCGCCGACTTTCTGATATCCCGTCTTGCAACGACACTCGTTGTCTACAAACTCTTCGTTGTCGCCACATGTTTTGGCACAAGTCATCGAAATTACAAAGGCATTTCCTTCAGTTTCTTTACACCCACATACCGCTAAAACTAATGAAGTTTCTAACAAATTGGTGCAGGTGTTTTCTGTGTAAGTCAATCGAATAACATTATTGTCTTTAGTGATAAATTTGTAATAGCCCGTAATGCCCGTTGTGCATTCCGTTGGATAATTCTGAATGACGGATTTTGTATTCGTCGAGTTACACGTTTCTAAGACGACACCGAAGATAGAGGATGGGGTGAATGTTTCTTGGACGTCTCCATTTTTAATAGCAAATGTTGTTGAATTTCCGTCTGTACATTCAGATGTTGTGTGTGTGCTTTTGACCATTTGTTGATCGTTTAAGTGATATTTGACATACATACTGTTGTATAAGAATAAACATTGATCTAATTCATACACTTCTTGGTATTGTTTTTCTATTTGGTGGATATAGTAAGACGCTTGAGATAATAAAACAAAGAAACAAAGAAGAATTACCATCGCGTTCTATTCTTTTAAGTTTTTAGTAAAGAAATTTGTAAACCTCTTCAATATAACTTTTGTTATGTTTTTGTTTATTGTGACATATTAATGAATAGATTTTTTATGTGTCTTGAGAAAGTAAATATAATAAATATAGTTTTTTATTAATAT
>NW_004440100.1:247938-249587 GCF_000330505.1 Entamoeba invadens IP1
AAAAAACTCGAAGGAAAAAACACAATTATGAATACAATAATCAAAAGAGATAGTTAATAAAACAATACATATAAAAATCGTTTTTTGTTCGATCATTTAACAAAAAATGAATCAAATTAACATAACCCGATTAATTAAGTAAATAGCACCTAATTATAAAATAAAATTTTAAAGAACTATAAAAAGTGAATCTTCTAGAAAGAAAGCATTTAATGAACGACATTCCATTATATTTCCAAAACCTTAACCAAAGTGGTGGGACAAGTGAGTCACAGTCATTTCCTCAAGACCCCCTAATTCCTATAAAACAAGAGCTTCCTCAAAAAGCCAATGTCGAACAAACAGAAATCCTCCACAATTGTGCTCCTTTCATATCGAAGTTATACACCTTAGTTAATGCGCCTGAATACTCTGAATTGGTTTGTTGATTTATAATATATCTATTATATTTATAGTAGATATATTATAAATATAAGAGATATAATATAAATATATCTATTAATTTATAATAATAAATTAATTAATATATAGATTGGGTGGAGTCAAGAACACAAAGAGAAGGCATTTGTGATCAAAGACAGTGTTCGATTTTCAAGTGAAGTCTTACCCTATCATTTCAAACACTCCAATATTGCTTCGTTTGTTCGGCAATTGAATATTTATGGGTTTCACAAATTGGAGTGTAGAAATGGCCTTTGTTTTTCACATGATTTCTTTGTGAAGTCACAACCCTTGTTACTTGAAAGAATTAAAAGAAAGAAAAACAAGAAGAATCCGCCTGTGGAAACACAGCCGTTTCAGTCGGAAAATGAAGTCTGTAAAGTCTTTGCACTTCGGATGGATTTAAATAAAGTCGAGAAGGATTTACTGGAGGTCAGACATGAAATTCAAAACGACTTGATGCGTTGGGAAGACTTAAAAAATCGACTCCAACAAATCGAAATGTTCGCACCAATGCTCTATCAAATGAGTCAAAATTTCCTCAACGCTTCTCAACAGAACCAAAACAGACGTACACAAGACCAACAAGAAAGGAGAAGAGATGAAGGCCCAACCCATTAATTCACGTGTTCATGACTGAAATAGCTGTTTTCTTAAATGCGTTTTTGTATTTCAGGAAAGGGTAAAACCCTTGATATACCCTAAATCTCCTTTTAAACTAGTTTAGCAACCACACAACCGTATTAGTATGTTATAGTATATATATTAATTATATTTAGTATGTTAAAAGTCATAAGAATAATGAACGTTTATTGGTGGATAGTTCACTTTATTACAATTTAATTAAATAATTAAGTTTTATTTTTGAAAGCATTTATAACTAATAAAAAATTATAAGTTACTAGAATAAAAAAAACACCCCCAATAAAGGCGATCACGGTGAATCTATTTATGTTGATTATTTTGGCTTTTTTACTCAGGAAATAAATATAGGAAGGTTATTATTAAAAATGAAAAATTTAGAAAATAAAATTTTTCCTAATAAAAATACAACATACTTTGCTCCAAATATAAAAAACAAAATAATTGCAAAATAATATTTGATTTTTTTATCAGTTTCTCAATATTTTTTGTAAAAAAAATAATTCTTGTTATTTTTTAATAAAAAGTTTAATATATTTACTAAATTATATAGTTAATATAATTAT
>NW_004440100.1:249687-251364 GCF_000330505.1 Entamoeba invadens IP1
TGATTATATATACTATATATAATTAATTTTATAAATAAAAATATGCTTGTTTTTTAATTAGTAAAAAATATGGTTATTATTAAAAATCATCATCTTGTATAATAAAATTAATTTTTTCTTTGTTATATTTTCAAAATCATCACCATATAAATAGAGTTCAAAAATCACTGTGATATTTATTTTCATAGTGATTTTCACACTTCATGATGATTTATCAAATTCACTGTGATCGCCTTAAGAAACACAAAAGACCCTTTATTTAGAATCAATGGTTTATAAATACATATAGCATTATTAATAGTAATTTTATTATTTTTATTAGTTAAAATTTAGACTATTTGAACCATTCCAATTATAGTAACACCCATTAACTCATAAATATATCACGCACAACCATTGCATTCCGAATTATATTTCATAATACTTGAAACTATAAATTACTAGTAACCTTTTTTAGTAAAGAACTACAAACAAGAACTACAAAATAGTCAAAGAATGGAGTCAACAGTTTGTTGAGTAAATAAATGAAAAGAATGTCAAACCGGAAGACGTTACTAATAGTAAAAGAATAGATATTAATTAATAAAAAAACTAGAACTGAGGAATAGGTGTGTGAAGTGTTTCAAGACACGTACACGAAATGGAAACCCCAATTTATTGAATTGGACGTTGCTGATCAGATGCTTCGGATCTATCAAGACGAGCGCCGTCTTAAAATGACGCTGCAGTTATCTCTAACGCAGTCGATCTTTGTGAAGTTGTTGAACAACAGAACAGTAGAAGACAAAAAGATCAGTTTTGGGATCATCTTGATAGACAAGAAGAATCATTCCTTTGTCAGAATAGCATTTCCAACGTCTACGAGTCATAGAAGATTATATATCCCAATCGCTAAGGTTTGCGACTGTTACGGCTGCTTCGGAGTCCCTCTCGAGATAGCTGTAGCGTACGGGAAATGGAAGATCCCTCTCCCGATGTATCGAGCTATTCAGTACTTACTCATGTCCGATAATATCGAGACCGATGGACTCTTTAGAATCTCAGCAGCAGGAAGTCTACTGATCCAAGCACGAAACTCAATGGAAAAAGGAAAGGATATTGAACCTTCTGAATTCTCCGACGCTAATGTCGCGGCGGGAATCATTAAATTATATTTGAGATCTTTGCCGGATTCTTTAATCCCGTCACGCATGACGGATAAATTCATTGAAATTGTGAAAATGGACGAAAAGTTCCAACTCGAACAATTTAAATCATTTGTGACAGAAATACCGGAACCAAATGGATTTATATTCAAATATTTAATGTTTTTCTTAACTAAAGTCGTGGAAAAATCTGACATCAATAAAATGGTCGCGGGAAATATCGCAATCGTTTTTGCACCAAATCTTTTATTTTATGAAGATAATGAAGATGGATTAATGCTCTCAAAAAATGTTAACGATCTCATTGCTCGGTGTGTGGAAAATTATTCAGAGGTCTTTGGAACTGTTGAGGAATTTCCAGGGAAATTTCCACCATTTGATAGAGAAATGATCATGGTCGATCATGAGGAATTCATTCTCAAAAGAAAAGTCATCACTCGAAAGTCCGTGTTGCCTGATTTTGCGTTTGTTTTATTATTTTATTATAATGGACTAAATAGGAAACTAAATGTGATACTTGATGACTTGATTT
>NW_004440100.1:251464-253623 GCF_000330505.1 Entamoeba invadens IP1
CTGTATAAGTACGCCACATCATTTTTGTGGACCTTCCACCATCCCAAGTCAGTTACGGTGCTCATCAATTGCTTTGGGATTTATCAGTTTCTCTTGATTTGATTGACCACTTCCTTTCTTTTCGAGTTAGTTATTAATTCTTTACTAATACCTTTAACTATACTATTAAGAGAGAAAGAAGAAAGTAATAATTGGTGCAAATCTAATGTCTATTGAAGTGCAAAGCAACACGTGAAATTTTTAAACACTTTTTTATTTCAGTCGACTCCTTCTAACTCGGCAAGTGGATCAAACAAAGGCTCAGTAACTTCATGCTCGTTGTAGACTGGCTTAGCCGCCTTTGGTTTCTTCATTTCTTCTTCTTTCAATTCTACAGGTGAGTTGTGAGCTCTGCTTTTGGAATGTTAAAAAAATAGAAAAACTGTAAAACAAACTCTTGCGCTCCTCTTCCTTCGAGGCATCAATGTCTAATATCTTCTTGTATATGTCTACACACTTTTTAAGCTGAAGAACAAATGGAATGTTCGTGTCTTGCGATTTTACTGTACATTCGTGGAGTAGCAACTTCCCTTGAAGAAACATCTCATACAACTGACTCCCACTCAGTTTCGTCTCACCACTTTTGGTTATCAAGACGACGTCGTGCATGATCCATCGATAACGCTCCTATCTATGAGATTGTGATATGAAAAAAAGTCGTAAAAACGTGAACAAAAATGAAACAACAAACAAAAAACTCGGCGGGTGAGGAGTTGTCTTGTTGCACTTTTTTCTTCGATTTCTTCGACTTTTTGTGCATCAAGGTGACTCCAACATTGAGCTTCTGATTCCTTAGAGCATACAACTCCTCGATAGAATATGTCTTCACCTCGCTTGACATAAAAATATGACTTCAGAGTTCTCCGGTTTGTTTTTTCTTTGCAATTTTTTCAAGTTTCCAAAATCAACTAGATAATTATAAATAAAAAATTAAATTGGCAAAAAGAAGCCCTTTAACGGAACTTCTTCGACTCATACATGAACTCCGTGTTCTCCACTAGCTTTTTGTCAGTCACAACAAGGTCCGCCTTCTCTGTCAAGTTTTTGTGACGCGCCAACGTGTCATAGACTTGTGTCTGAATGACCTCAAGCGTCTCTCTTATCCCAGAGCCAGTCGTCCTTTTCGAGAGAACGTCATTAATCACTGGGACAGCTCTTTGTAATTTCCCAACAAGTTCAATGGTCAGTTCGTCATTTTTCAATTCTTTCAGTTCTGGAATTGTAAGATAGTCGAACGTCTGATTCAGTATTTCACAGTACTGTCGAAGCTTTTCGCAGTCCTCCATAAACGTTGACTTAGGTACTTTACTCTCCTCAACTTCTTTTCTTACTTTGTGTCAATACCCATCTCGTTGTTATAAAAAACAAAAAGTTGTTGTTGAGGAAAACAAACTAAACGATGCTGCTGCTGGAAACTCGATACCATGTTGTTTCATTTGGTTGTATGTGTCCACGAAGATTAACATGCTTGGGTATTGTTCCGCGAGTCCTCTGACGATGCTTAGCAGTTTCATTTTAGTATCTATCATGACGTTTTTCTTCAAGACTGTTGTGATGAAACAGTCTTGCCACATGTCTGTTGCGTAGAATTCCACGACATCGGGACATTCTGTGAGAGTCTGTTGCATCAGTTCTAATGCAAGTCGGACAACACTGTCTTTTTTGTTCAACATTCTCTTTCTTAACACGTTGAGTAAGTCTTTTGCTTTGGTTTTGTTAACATTTAAGATGGCACAGATCCTCTCATTTGTTTCGTGGTCAATGATCCTCAAATCAGTTGCCGTGGCGTACTCAACAAGTTGAGCAGCCATATCCCATGTGATCTTTTTCTTGATCGCTCCATTTTTCTTCGCGTTCATTTTCAGAATGAGTTAATCTTTTTTCCATCCCTTTTATGCCTGTTCGTTCTCCGGCAAGTTGTCATTTCATCAATTAATCACTTTCTTTAGACAAGTTGATTAATTAGTTTACATTTCATGCAAATTATCGGGAAATTGTTTCAATCTTGAGATTTTTTATTCAAACCTTTCGTTTAAGTATTTGTAATTATTTTACCGAGATACATACTATTATAATTAAACAATAAATTATTATAATAAAACCCAGGGTACCGAGCTCGA
>NW_004440100.1:253723-257855 GCF_000330505.1 Entamoeba invadens IP1
ACTCGGTGTATCTGGTCGGGTGAATTTTAAAGTTCTTCTTTCTCAACTGTTTCAACGGTTTTGATTTCAGTCGTTTCGGAACGTGATTCAATCTCGTGATTTGAGGTGATTGTTGCGAAAAGGCAGGACTCATCATTGAAGATAATATTATGGCAGAAATCTTCTCTTGTGTGATTTCGTGTGGCGGAACAATGTTGAGGAGATTGCCTTTGAAAAAAAAGAAAAGTGTTGGGGCTTCAATGGGATTTGTGTCTACTTGTCAATAAATCTGATTTTGAAATAATGTGATTAAAAATGGTGGAACAAACACAGTGTTTGGAAATAGTTGTAGTTGTCATCGTTTGTGTGGACCAAAATTGGGACGGTCAATTTAAGTAACTCTTTTAACTGTTATTTAGTCGATTTTATTAGACATCTTATATGTTTTAATTATATTTGAATTCAAATAGAATAAATAATCAAACGTTTGATTCCAAGAGTTCAAAAACAGTGTTTGAATTTTCTGAATCGTCTTTAATAAAAATAACAATCATTTTGTTTTGTGACATCGCTTGTGATATACCTTCAGATATCAGTCCTTTATACCACAATCTGTTTGTGAGTTTTTGAGTAGTTGATTTTAAAAATTTAGTTATGTTTTATAGCTACAAACTCTGTCGACATCAATTTGTTTTTATTAAGTTTATAATTTGCTGTGTGTTTTTTAACTATTTTTATAGTTTTAAATATTGGTTATATCATTTAAATGAATTTATTATTATTTTACTACCCACTTTTAAACAATTGTAATTAAAAAATATAATAAAAATTATTATCAAATTTCAATTATTGAACTCATTAATTAATAGTTAAAATATATTATAAAAAATATATGAAAATAATTAATTATTGAATAAAAATATTTTAGTTTATTATTACTATTTATTTATATTATAAAAAAAATAAAAAGTTTATCCTCAATCTAATTAATCTGCGTTGAGTTTTTTTACATGACTTTGAGTTTTAATATAAAAATCCCGAAGTAATGCTTTAAAATGATACTAATACGAAAAATAAAAAAATAAAAATGTTTATTGTATTTTTGGATTATTATCATGTAATTTGTATTGGTTACTAAAAAACTAAAATATCGATTTAATTATAGAAAGTTTATTATATTTAATTAATTTATTATTTTTCAATTATAAAATTTGTTAATACAGCATAATACACTGAATGGGAAAAATGTAAATAAAAAAGATAAAAACCATCATCAAAACTCAAAAAAGAACAACAGTTAAAAACCAGAACATTAAAATGAACAACAGGTCAATTTCCCGTTATTTTTGCATACAATTCATGTAAAAAAACAAAACAAAAAAAATCAAACGTCAAGAACGAAAAGGAGTTTCGAGATTGATCTGAACAGAAAGGAAATGTATTTAAGTGATGGAAAAATTGGTAATTCAGACCATGTCAATGCAATTCGATATCAACTCAAAGCCTTTTGTGCCAAAGGCCAAAAGAATACCAAAACAGAACGAGCAGTACTTTGAAGTCGCCATGAACAGCGACGAATTTGCGCGTGAGGCATTTATCGAACAACTCATCGACCTCGAAGACTCTGACGAGGAGGTGACGACACAAGATTTGCTTTCCTTTGGAAATTATTTGGACATTGTTAAGACAATCGACCACGACATTCCACCCGAGAAACTTGAATCTGCCTTCGCTTAATTGGTCAGCCACTTAGTTTTTAATTAAATTGTAAAATTACTTCTGTTCTTACGAATAATAATACCATTTCCATGTATTTTCAATTAATTAATTTTCGAGCCATGAAATTTGACAAAGTAGACTGAAATGTTAAAAAAATAAAAAAACAAAAATGTTTTTATATTTTTCATAATTTTTAGTTATTGTTAATATTTTTTATTATTAATCTATTTTTTTTATTAAAAAAAGTAATATTAAAAACATAATATAATTATAATATTGTTTGAATTTATCATTTGATAAATAAAAGTATAGTTATCTTTATCATTAATTTTATTATAAATCATAACTCAACCCTTCAATTATAATTATTTTCAAAAAACGTTAGAAATTATTATAATAATGACTTAAATCATTGTTTTTATATTTTTTTAATTAAACATAATAATAAATAATAATAATAAATAATGAATATAAAAAAGAGCAAAAAACAAAAAAATAAATGATTTTTTTTGCCGAGAAAAAACTTTTATTTCAAGGAGATTGAAAAGTTTTCAAATATTTATAAAATACATTCATCCCAAAATACACTGGGAAGTAATCAATAATAAAAGTATAGTTCCGTATAGCAAATGTCAACTCCTCAAATAAGAATTTTTGTAAAAACGCCACAAATAAAACAAATCACTTTTTTCAATTCTGATTTTTTCTCGTTCCAATTCGGTATTTCAAACATACACAATTGTGATTTGAAAATTTCACAAACTCTTTTTTTTATGGAACAAACATCATCATCAAAACTGCGTTCGACACATTCAATTTTAATTTAAATATTAAAATAAAATTATAAATTACCATATCAAAATAATTAACCATGTTTTTGAGTTTTGATAATGTGAGTACTTGCCACGTCATGTCATAAAAATACCGATTCCCGACTTTCTTCGACTTTTGAAGCAGACATTTTGCTTTTTTTAATCGACACAGACACTTATTTTGTATAAGAAAATAGACAACAAGGAGAATTCCAAAGACAAAAAACCATACAAGTATAATAAAACAACTATACTTAAACTACAAGTACCCATTGAAAAATAGCCAAATCATCCAAATTTTTGGCTTAAAAACGTTTTGCAAACTCGATAATCAAATGCAAACAGTCCAAGACAAGGTGATAATCAAGAAACGTCCGGCAATGGAAGTCTTAGAACCACCACAAGCTAAATTTCTTCTTCTAGCTTTTCTTATTGTCATGCTCCTTGCCTTCTCTAACATTGTTATTCTTACCTCTGATTTGTAATTGACTCTTTGCTCATTGTTACTATTCTTTATTAATATTTATTAATAAGTATTACTATAATGTACTCTTCTGACGTTTCCTCTCTTTGACACTTTTTTTCTTTAAGATACAAAATAGGGTTGAAATGCACATATCTTAGGCATTTGAGATCTCATGTACCAGGTAAATTGAGTAACAAAACAACCCGTGACTTACTTGACAAAATTAATAACGGCGTTATTTCCCAATGCGTACCAAACAGCGTAGACTACTTTATCCTCGGGGAACAATTCCTTAGCGACTTTAACAGACTCCATAGCCATTCCCCTTTGCTGTTCGCTCAATTTATTGCTCTTCAATAAATTGTAGCAGGTCACGCAGCCGTCTTGCATGATTCGACTTTCCTTAAAAGTCGCCATAGCAGCTCTTACCACAGCCAAGGACCCGACATGACTATATTTCTCTTTAAAACTTGCCAGTCGTATTAAATGGAGGCCGAATCTCATAATGATTGCATCGTTGGTATATGCTATCACATTCTTCACGACCTTCTCCTCGAAGTCCTCTTCCTCGAAAATGTCGAACTTCCCCCACACGGAGATATTCGACAGAATTCCTAAGACATTTGACAGTGAAATGACATCACTGTTATTCCCTTCTAAAAATCGTCTGATTTCAGTGACCACTGTCTTCATTAACTCTTCGCTCCGTTCTTCCTTTGTACATTCATAAATCACAGAAAACAGTGTCGGGTAATTCGGCGTCTCTAAAACTACACATTTGACGGCCTCTTCCAAAAAGACTTCCTTTTCCGAACTCGAGCAGTTCCGCGCTAACATGTCGAAGATCCCAAAGACGTAATTTTGCAGTGTAAAGTTCTTCGAATGACTCGTCGCGACTTGTAAGTATTTCTTCCACACCCCTTTCTCAAGTATTCGACTCCGAACGGATTCATCACTCACAGCCCGTAATGACACTCGCATCGCATATTCACACACTTGCTCATTCTCACTGTATTTGTTCATATATTGCATCGCGTTGTTCGCTAACATCATCGGCTGCGCGTCTTTGATCCCAACAGTCGACATGAAGTCCAACACAACAAGAAACAACGAATCGATCGCAGGCGTTTCCAAGTGTTGTGAAAGTCCCGCAGAA
>NW_004440100.1:257955-266032 GCF_000330505.1 Entamoeba invadens IP1
TTTTAGTTACTTATAGTTCTCTTCTATTATATAGTATAAGTAAAACCCTAAGGGTTTTACTTGGTCATTCAGTTGCAAATATTTACAAGTTATATTGTATATAAAACGGCTTAATATTCGGGAAAACATCCAATTGGATCTAAGGAGTTATTTCCTCCATAATCACAACGTGGTAACCATTTTCTATTATTATCATTTCAAATAGTAAAAAAATACTTTAAGAAATACAAACAAAAAAATGGGAAATTCTTATGAAATGGGGTTGAGAAGAAAATATTCAAAAAATAAGCGGCAAATTCGTATTGGAAAAAAGAGAAGAGCTCTTGAATTCAATCAATAATAATTTATTATTTAATCAATTGTATATTTTTAATGTAGTAATACTAAAAATACTATCAATTATAGTTTAATAAATACCAGTAAAAGAAAGAATTTGTTAGACAAATGGAAACATAATAACCATTCAATGGACATCCCAGTCATCAACGAAAAGAAAAACAACGTTCTCAACAGTGCAGACTTTACGTCGCGCTATTCTAATGTTCCTCTCGTCCCTGCGACAAAATTGTTCAAACACAAAACAAAGCTGTTCGACACAATTTCAATTGAAAACGTGAGACAAGGAGAGTTCGAAGACTGTTTTTTGGTGTCTTCTTTGGCGGCTTTGACTGAGCAACCAAATTTAATTAGAAAGTTATTTAACTTCACTGATACATATGATCTGAACGGATACTACTATGTCAGGCTGTATTACAATGGGATGCCAGTCGTTGTAGCCGTCACCACAAAAATTCCCGTCGACCCCAAAACTGCGAGTGAAATTCCTCTCTTTTGTAAAGCGAATTATAACGAGACGTGGGCATTCCTCGCCGAAAAGGCATATTCCATTCTCTATGGCGGATACAAGAATTTGGTCGGTGGATGCTGTGCCGAAGCCCTCAACACACTCACCGGATTTCCAGTCGCTGCGTATCCAATTCAACACGCCGACCCTGTAATTCTTCTTGCCAAAATGCAGAAGTGGAAAAACAAGAAGTATTTGATGTGCGCAACGTGTTCAATTGACGACCACGAACCAGCCGACTCGAAATTTGTCGACAACCACGCGTATACAGTCATCTCCGTCGACGATACAGTCGGCTCCGACAATTTTGTGGAACTCCGCAATCCATGGGGCAAAAGCTGCGACAATGACGAATTCATCAAAATCTCTTTTGTCGACTTCTACAACAAGTTCATCGATCTTGCGGTCCTCCGCGTCGACCCAACTTTCGAGAGTTATTTCTTCACCAAGGCCTGCTTCGACAAACCGGATAAAATAAAGTTATTCGAATTGAAAGTGACTTCCGAGTGCCGTATTGCGATTGGCATCCACCAAAATTCACACTCCGACAAAATGTGTGGTGTACGGGCGTGTGTATTAAACTCGGACTGCAGAATGTCTCTGGGAGGGAAGGAGACGTTTATGGAGATGTTTTATGTTCGTGGCGGGGAGTATAAGTTGAAGCCTGGCTGTTATAACATTCTCATAGATAGAGAAACTTCATCGATTGGTACAGAGAACGAGTTTTCACTTTCTCTATTTTCGACGCTTAAATGTGGTGTTTCGTTCCACCAATCGAAGAATGAGATTTATAATAAGAAGTCGAGATTTTTAATGCCAAACTATCAAAAACAGTTTGGAGTATGTGCTGTGTGTTGTGAGTCGTTGAATTGTGATTCAATCAGAGTGGGAGGGCTTATTATTCACCCTGAATGTGACCATTGCTATTTGTGCCGCTGTCCATTAGAGGTAAATCATATAGGGATCAAAGCACTACACATTTATTGTGACGTTTGCTTTGAAAAGATTAAATAGTTTTGTTATTAGTTTTTTGTTATTCAATTATAGTTTGTGGTATTGAGATACCAATATAAGTAAAAATATTATTAATATTTAAGTTCTCAAAATGAAATGAAAGGATTGGAAGGGAGGAACAAAACAACGGATAAAACGAGAAGAAATATGGGGAGTGGCGAATGCGAAGAAACAAAGACAAGACGTCTCCGTTTGTGTCAAGTGTTAAAAACATTACAGACACGAACGACAACGAGTTGCACTTTTTGTCGGACAAACAAACCGACAAGTTCAACAAAAAGTTCCAATTCAGCGAATACTTGGCAAGGAAGTACAGATGCAGCATGAACAATATATTCCACATTGGGAAGCTATATATTGGGACCCGGCATCTGTGTTTCTTACCTTCGAAGTTTATTGGGAAGAGCGCGACAGTGGTGAGTTGGAGCGAATTGACTGATGTTGTCAAAGTGTCATCAAGATGTATTGAAATACATACAGACGACAACCACACAATGGTTTTACTAACAAACACTAAGACAGAAAGGATCTTTCACGACATGGTACTCTTCTGGCAAAGGCGAAGTATTTTCAACGAAAAGCAAAGGGAAGTGAAAGACGAGAGCTCCGAGTTAACCGATAAAAACTCGGAAAAGAAGGAGACACAACGACTGTTCACAGAGGTCCCGGAGATGGTGCTTACATCTAAGAAGTTTTCAAAAGCACCAAACGACCTGTTTATGTTGATATTCAGTAATTGCGAAGTGCTCAAAACATTCCACGAAAAAATTGGACAAAAGGACTTCAAGTGTTCGGGTTGGAAAAATGACTCAAAACATGGAAAGACGATCGAGTTGAACTACAAAGGCGTTTCGAGTGTTGTTGGTGTCGAGACTCGAGTGAACGAAAAGTGGCAGTTTGTCACAACAGAAAAGGGAATAGAAATTTGGATGGTGATTTCGGTGTTTGATATTCCTTACGCGAGCTACTTCAAAGTTGAAAGTGTCATGAAACTGGAGACGTGCGATGGTGGGTGTACAGCAACAGTGCTTCTCAGGGTCAGATTTGTCAAGTCGACGATTTGGAAAACAAAAATCGAGTCTACCACAATCAATGAGTACGTCAGTAAATACAAAAATTGGATGAAGTTCATCGCAGCTGAACTCGGCGATGAAAAAGCCATCGAAGAAACTAAAATGGATGTTAAAGCCGAAAACGCACACATCTCTTATTTTTACATCATGTTCTTGGCTATTATTCTCGCTTTGATAATCCTAGCAGCAGTTTGGTATTTCTTGAGAAAGTAACTTCTTTGTTTATTATTCAATTTCACACTTGTTGTACAGATCAATAACTTTAAACAATACACATTAACGATTGATGTTGTTTGACAAAAAAGAAGTCGACATAAAAACTAAACAATTTCAAACTTAATATTTATTTTAGATGAAAATATAACTAACTTTTGCTTAAAATAAAAAAAATATCCTTTTGAAATTATTTTTATGTATTGAAATTTTTAGTTATTAATATAGAAAAATTAAAAAACTAAAAACAATTATTACATTTAATAAATTTTATCATTTTCATTTATGGTTTTTATTATGTAATATTCGATATTATAAATAATATTATTTGTTTTTTCTAATGGTTTATTTGTTTTTCAATTTAACCTTTTTTGTTTTGTTTGACTTTTCTACTAATAATTATAAAACATAACCCAAAAAATTAAACAAAAAAAACGCAAATTTATTAATGAAAAATCCAAAAACAAAAAAAAATATATATTTTTTAATGTTTTTTTCCGTTTTTTGAACAAATTTTAGTTTAAAAAATGTTAAAAAAACGGGTAATTTTTTTTCGTAAAAAAACGAACTTTAAAAAGACCAAAAATAGCACATCTAAAAAATGAAAAGATTTTTTTATGGAACAATTTAAATTAATTTGCCTTTTTATACATATGTATGATACAAATAATTGTTATTATCATACCACTTTTTTTAACATTTTTTAAACTTAAAAACAAGTTTATGAAAAAAAATCAATAGTTATAGTAAATTTTATAATAAAATAACTACGATTTAACTATACTATATTGCCTTCCATTACAAATGTTTTTAAAATATCATTGTAAGACCAATCAAACGAAACAATCAGAAACTTAAATATAGAGAGAAATTCAATTGAAAAATCCGAAAAGAAACTGAACTATATGGAATGGTATAATCAACGAAGAAAATGAAAAAGTGATATTTATACTCTATAGATTCATCAGATAGAATGACCCCAATAATATTAAGAAAACTATATTATAATAAACTATAATACTCCTCAAATACCAACTTGCCTCTTTTCATCTTTTCATTTTTTCATCGAAGATTAAAAATGTTGAATACTATAAACAACTAAGATAAATTAAACTATAAAAGTCATGTTGTCATTACTGCCATTGTTCGTCACGATATTTGGCGCACTCTCGGAACCGAGTTTTCACTGTTATAACCCAGTGAATCGGACTATTCTCATGTACTTTAACACGGAGAAAGGTAAGTTCGACTGTTTACCCCTTCCACCGACTGTTCGAGTTGATTGGGTTGGGACCGATGACTTTGGAGGGACATATTATATTGGGAATGGTACTGCCGATTATATCGGGAGTACTACTTTAAGTATTGTTCAGATGTCACGATCGAACAATTCGGTTAATGTCGATTGTAAGAATCCGATAATTTTTGAAGCGGGACATGGCTTAACTAATATGACATTAGTGGACTATGGCGATCGTACGTATTGGTCCTTTGATAACAAGAACTTACCGGAAGGCTTTGGGTTTGAGTTTAAGAAGAAGCCATTAGTATGGGCACCTACTACTTTGAATGTTACATCGAAGAGTACTGTGTATATGATAGCTGACGATTATATGTACTATCATATCTACAAGAATGAGAGCGACGCTTTTATCTACTACGAAGGCTTATCAGATGTCAGTGGAAGTATTCCATTTGTAAGAACACATCGGTACGACGATACGTCGTACGACTGCGTCTACCAATTCTCGTCGAAAGTCCTTCTTATGCCCGATGTCTCCGATTCAAACTTTAAGATGATCAACGTCTGTGAGAGGAGAAACGTCACGCGATATCTCCAATGTTTCTGGTCGAAGGGACAATTCACCGACTGCACGTGTAAGTCGACGACACACGAAAAGACTTTGAAAACGTCGAATGGGCTCAATTACCCGGACTGTCTGCACTTGTCGAAGCTCTACGACTTGGGGCTGAACTATGAAAATACACAACTTTTGATTGATACCCCCCTCACAGCAACTTGGAACGATTTTGTCATCCCACAACGTATGGAATCTCTCACTGTTGACTTCGACACAGAAAAGGTCAACAAGGAAGATCAAGTGTTGTTCATAGACAACGACTTCTCACTGCCGACATTCCCATTTACCGTGAATGGAGGATTTATAGTGAATGGGGTGTTGACTATTGAGACGGCTGCTGAGTACAGTTTTGACGAATTGTTCTGCCAAGAGATCTCGGTCGACTCGTTGGTTGAAGCCAATGTCATCATCTTTTCATCGAAAGTGAATTTGACAGTGAAAGAGAAATTAGTGAGTCAAGGGTTAGTGAGTGTGTGTGGTGCTGATGGAGAGACGCAGCGATGGGTGAAGAAGGCGGAGAGTCAATTAGTGTCTTGTGGGTGTCGAGTGACGGACGACAATTCATTCTCTGAATTTGATTGTAATAGAACGTCATTGGAGAAGGCGAGTCAATTAGAATTGATGATGTCAAGAAGTGAATATAACGGACAACATTTCGATCGCTATTGGAAGGCAATTCTCTTTGAAGGAAGTGGGAAGAGGACATTAAGTGGGAAGAGTCATACTATTACTACCTGTGCGTTCCAAAGCTCAAATAAGGAATATGCCATTAACACCAATTTGATGTGTACAAATACGGAGATCAACTCAGGAGTCTCTATTGAAGTCAATGGAGCTTTTCAAACAAAGAGTTTGACGATTAAAGGAGACTTTTTAAAAACTAACGACGCACCAATTTTTAGAGCAAACTCGTCGATGTTTAATGAACTGAATGATATCACTGTTGAACAAATGACAAGTTCGTCGACGGAGTGTATCAATTTGGTGCTTTTTACACAGAAGCAAGAGGAAGTGACGAGTCGAGTAGTTGGAGAGTATACTTTGTTCTCTACTGACCAAATATTAAGGCTGTGTCCAACAAATCATATTGACACATCTATCACTTGCGAAGTAACGAAAGATGGAACTTTTGTTCTACCACAATGCCCTTGTCAAGGAACTAATTGTGTTGTTGAAGTCCCGGAGAGTGTCTCTGTGGTAAGTAATAAAATTATCGACTCATCATTTACTGGAACACTGAAAATCAATGGAGATGTTACGATTGATTCAGTCGAGTTCATTCAACAATTACTCACTACACAAAGCGCGATATTGACATTTTCAAATTCGGAACATCTCACTGTTGAGAGTCTCCAAACAAGTGGAGAGACGTTGATCGTCTCGAAAATCAAACTTTCAATTACACACGCGGCAAATCGATTTTCAATCAAATCGGAGGGAGAGGTCACATTTTTAAATGGCGACGTGTTGATCGACACCATCTACGAGACGGAGAATGGGAAGATATATATAGCAGAGAACGTCAATAAAGTTGATATAACAAAGGTGGTCTCCTCTTCCATCCCTCAAGTGGAGGTCATCACACTTCTTCCTTCTTCTAGCGTACTAACACTTAATCGGCCTCCATTTTTCATCGACGAAACTACAACAGAAAATCGCGTTGTCGCATTTACGAAAAATCGAAAGATCGCAGGGAAGAGTGAATGTGACAATCAAGCGCGACTGAGTCAAGAGCCCACGTCATCTTCTATTGACTGTAAATCACTGAATTTAAATGAGCATAAGTGTTACTACTCACAAAATGGGTTCTTTGTCGAGAAAGGCGAACATCCCGATGTCTCATGTCCATGTAATACCGACAGTGCGGTGCAGTGTAGTATTGAGGTTTTCGAGAGTCCGTCGACTTTAGAAGTGACTTCTAATCTCACCACGTTAATTATTAACACTGATTTGACTATCACCTCAAGTGCTAAAACATTCACTCTGAAAGCTTCAAGTGCGGTAAAGACTGTGACGATTGTTGGAAGTAATAACCTTCTTATTCTCGACACGGAGAAGGGGTTACTCTTGAATGTCCCCAAAGACAACCTCCTCACTATCTCTCCAAATCAACTGTGGAACGGATTTGCTCTTCCAAAGGTTTCGTCTCCAAATGGTTTAAAGTTAGCGACGAGTGTTGTCACTATTATCAGTTCAGAAGAAGCGATGTGTACAATTGGGAGTACTACAGACAGTGGCTTTGTCTGTCTCCAATGTGGGACGGTCGGTGTAGTAGATGGGGCTTGTGCACAGATCGATCAATGCAAGATCGTCTATACTAACACAAAAGACATATTCTGTGCGCTATGTCAAGATGGGTATGCCCCAACGAGTGACCGAACATCATGTAAAGCGTGTTCTTCTCTTTGTTTAACATGTGAGTTTACCAAAGCGGATGCTTCGAGTCCTGAAACTGAGAAGTGTCTGAAGTGCAAATCTGGATATAAAGAAGTGAATGGTGTATGTACTCCATTCACGGACCAATGCAGTTACTACTTGAATCAGAAGTGTGTGAAATGCCCGAGTAAATACTCTTCGAATGGTGTGAGTGATTCGTGCACACAAAATTGCGCTGAAAATTGTCTTGAATGTGCCATCACAGACAATACCATCTGTATAATATGTGATACAACACATGGGTATCAGCTCTCAGGTGGGAAGTGTGTCAAACCGATTGGGTCAAGTGCAGTTAGTAACGCCAATAGTATTTCATGTAGTGATATGTTTTATATACAAAATGGTGTTTGTGGGACCTGTGGGACAAATTGTTCGAGTTGTGATTCGTCTGAGTGTTATTCTTGTAGTACTTCAGACGGTGTACTTTCCAAGTCGCAGTGTGTGAGTGACAGTGGATGCACACAAACATACGAGAACAGATGCATCAGTTGTGGGCCGAAGAAGTATTTCAAGGATGGGAAGTGTATGGATATGGACTCAAGTTGTGCCATTAATAGTCAACAAGGAGAGTGTCTTGTGTGTGTCATCCGACTGATTATGTGATGCGCGAAACAGCGTGTCAGTCTAAAAGTCAC
>NW_004440100.1:266132-277140 GCF_000330505.1 Entamoeba invadens IP1
CAAATGTGCTGATGGACGTGTGTTTATCTCGGGGAATTGTACATATCAAAACATCGACAAATGTGTTACAACAAATGAAGGGAAGTGCATTCAATGCGAGAACGGATATTACGTTTCTGATGGAAATTGTCTTCAATGTGGCGAGTGGTGTAGTCTCTGTAATTCATTGAACCAATGTCTTCAATGTCAACTCCAGTATTATTTATACAATGGGTCGTGTCTCTCAAAAAGTGATATTTTGAACTCCCATTGTACCTCAGTAGATCCAAGTGGGTGCACCACATGTATTCCGGGATATTACATCTCCAAAGGCAAATGTGTTTCATGCGAACAAATCACTTCAAATTGCATTTTGTGTTCTTCGGAGAAGAACACGTGTTTGAAATGCGCGGAAGATACCATCTTATCTGACAACACGTGTGTTCCATACTCGACAGTTGCCCACTGTGTGTCGTCAATTGACAATTTCTGCAACAAGTGTTCGAGTTGGTATAAACTGACCAATGATCGAATGGGATGTGAACGTCGTGTGTTAGGTTGGGCCGTTGGTGTGTGTATAGTGTGTGGAGTCTTATTCATCTGTATAGTTCTTCTGATCTTATTTGTGCTTTACAGGTACTATGAGAAGCGTCAAATAATAATCCAATATAAGAGAGAGAATGGCGTGTTCTCATTGAAGCATTGTGATATCTTATTGACGCCATATCCAACGCTTCCTACGATATTAAGTAGTACAACACTCATCGAGTTTCCTGAAGGGATGGAATTATTCAAAGAATATACAAAAGGATTTTACATTGGGAATAAAGGGAAGGAATTGGTCGAGTTATATTTTGAGACAGAAGAGAACGACGTGCGCTTCCAAATTAATTTCGAGCCGAAGAATGTCGTTTTAGAGGCCGGGAAGTGTGTCTTCATCAAATTGAACTTCCAGCCGAAGTGCTCGTTCTCCACACAAATTCTCTTCAAGACGGTTGTGTATGAGAATAACGTTGTCAATGCTAAACTCGACTTTAAGATATCAACAAACACTGAAGAGACTATTTTCATCGACCCAAAATTAATCGAAATTCAATCAGTAATGTCAGGAAGATATGACGTCACTTCATGCAAAGCGTTGTACGCAAATACGCCAGTCGTTGTGAAAGATTTGGGCGGTTTTGTTCTTGAAGGACAAGACCAAAAAGAACTCGACGACCCGATCACGGTGTTGGACAATTTCCCTAATTCGCCGTTCCTCACCAAATTGATTGGAAAGGTGTTGGTTGGCAATCGAAAGTGGGTTGTCACCGAGTTTGCGCCGCTCGGGACGATGCAAGACTTCATTAACAAGAAGTCGGAAATGTCGCAGAATTTGCGATTGAGAGTGAACCTTGATATTGCAAAGGGACTTGCTCTCTTGCACTCAAAAGGATTTTTGCACTTGAACATTAAGCCAGGAAATGTCATGGTGATGTCCACTGATTTGAATGAAATGGTTGTTGCCAAATTGACTGATATTGGGTATCACAGAAATTACAAGCAGTTCTACAATCAAAAGGTTGTCATCACTAAGAACCCAACATACGTCGCACCTGAAATCATCTGCGGACAAAACTACTCGACAAAGTCAGACGTTTTTGCGTTCGGACTGACTATGTTCGCAATCTCGACGTTACAGAACCCATACAACTCCTCTGAGTTCGAGTACCCATGGAAAATCGCGATGTTTGTCTGTAATGGGTCGCGATTGAATCAACCCAACGAGATGCCAAAACAGTTGTTCGACACTATATGCAACTGTTGGGAACATTGCGCAGCTGATAGGGTGTGTATAGATGAGGTCGTGCTTGACTTGAAGAAGTTACAGGGGTAAACAATTTATTTGTTGTTATTGATTTAAAAAAATACAACAACAACTTTATTCACATTGCATTTTCCGGGTCTTCTTGTTGATAATGTACTGTTGAATCTCATTAAGCAACTCAGAACCCTTATTTTCAACGCGCGTCTCTTTGTCTTGAGCGAGAAACTTTGGTGGGGGAACCATCGTTGTCAGTTGCAAAATGCGGCCTTCTCGTTCTTTCTGTGTGTTCTTCTCAAACTCTTTCAACTTCTTTTTGTCCTTCTCAAGCATGAGAACTGTGTCGCTGATATCCTCCGGGAAAAAGTGTTTGAATTCCAACACGATGAAACACACTATCTCCTCCAATACCTGTGCTTTTTCTTGAACACTCTCTTCGACGTCAAAGACAACTTCGGAAAACTGTTTTGCAATGACAAATTCGTTTGTTTTGTTCGTTTGTGAAAAAGCGTTTACCTTCGAAAATAACTTGAATGTGTATTTTAACAATGTTAGGTTCTGGGGAAGGCACGTGTTTAACAGGTTGCGTATTGTCTTATTGAACATCTGGAAAGAGATGGGTTTTGGGATTGAAGACCACTGCTCGATGAGTGAATGCGTCAAGGTTTTGTTGATCAACCTTCCTGGTATCTGGCACAAGAACATTTTTAACGCACCAGCAAGCAAATGAGGAGAGAGTTGGTTCATATCGATGACTTGAAGCATTCTCAAAATTTGGCTTGCAACAACCACATCATCGCTGCTCAATGGCGCAAAGATATTTGGTGAGTCATAACAGTAGTCGTATAAGTATGTGAGTAAAATCTCAATGTGTATCGGGACTGAGTCTGTGGTTCTGTTTTCTGAAACCAATATGTCCATAAGCTCCTTTCCCAAGTAAGTGTTTTGCGCGTCTTTATGCCTTTCAACTTCGCTCACAACCTTCTCTTGTCGAGCTTTTTGGATAATACCCGATGTGTTGTCGTTCCCCAAGTGGATGTTTCCAATTGAAAACAGTTGTCTGAATGACTGTATCAAGGAGTTCATGTATAATGGGTACGTAAAGTGCAACATTTGTTCGATCTCTTCCAACTTATTTTCATCAGCGCTGAGAAGTGAGTTTTGTATCTCTTGTTCTATTCGAGAACACTCATCGAAGTACTGTTGAAACTGAGACGAAACCGCTTTGAACTCACTTTCCAAAAATTCAAAGGGGTCGCACAATTTGTCAACATCCTCTTTTCCTTGATTTCAACATTCTTTGAGAACAAATAAAAAGTAACAAACGAATCATCCCAACCAAATTCAAGATCCCAACTGTTCTCATATAATCTCCATGTTGTCCCACTTGTTCTGCAAATGAGTCAAACAACGTTTTGTAGTTGTACGTGTTTATCTTTTGGCAATTCCAGAACTCGAGTTCTTTGGACATGTTAATTGTTTTTTCGGTGTTCTGAAGTGGTCGTCGGTCAGCAAGTTCTGTTGGAGCAGCAATTTTATCTGCGTAAGTATTGATCATTGCAACAATGTCACTTCCGTTTTCGCTCACGTAGTTTTTATCTGTGACCACCTCGTTCAGTACCTGCAAAATTCGTTTATCGCACTCGTCCAGTTGCACGAATTGGTGTCGTTTTGTATGAGTGGGGTCGTCTTCCTTCATAATGACATCAATTACCTTCTTCCCAAATTCACAAAACCCGAGAGAAGTGAATGGCTCAATCGATTCGAAGATGTTCAATTTTTCTGTTTTGAATGAAGGTTTTCTCTTGGCGCTTTTTCCGTTGACCAACGTCGCGAAGGAATGACTTATCAAATTGAGAATGGTTGCTTCCTTCGATCTTTTATCCAACAGAGAAAAAGTTGTTTGGTCCACCGATTCCATGATGTCATACCCTCCCAACATCGTTTTTTCGATTTTGATGTGGGGAAGAGTTTTGTGTGAGACTTTGCTTGGTTTCTTGACGAGAATTGGATTGCCAAAAGCAACATGGAGTCCTATGATCGATGCGCTCGAGACCCTCTCGCGGTTAATGCTTCCCCGCTTGACCTCACACAACTCGTTACGGGTACGCACTTTCATTCCTTTTTTTTTCTCCATTAAATGTTTAATTATTCCGTTCACACAATCTCACCACTCTCAAAAAAAATTTTAAAACATTATTGTTATTAAAAACAAAACTTTGATAAAAGAGTTTGTTATAATTTTATCATTTTTATGCTATTGTACTTTTAGTATTTAATATAGTTCGTTTTAATTTATAATTTTGTTACAACCGAGTAAAAATGAGTGAAAATAGTAATAGTAATAATAATAATTCAAAGAACTAAAATAAACAAAAAAAATAAAAAATCTCTTTTTAATTTTTGCTTAACTGTTTTTTGAATACTATTTTACCAATTTTTTATTTGTTTTTTTGAGCAAATCAATTTTAATATATTTACTAGAAAACAAACCAATGTGATGTGATGAAAAAACAAAAATGAAAATATAACACAAAATAAAAAAAATGCCGAAAAAAATGTACTCTCTCACTTTTGGGATTGAAAAAGTTGGAAAGACAGAAGCGAAGAACCCTCAAATTTGTAGGAATTCTTTGGGAGAGAAACTGCAAAAACAAAAGGAGATGTTTACCAAGACTCGTTCAATCCCCCAAAGGTATGGTCTTGAGTGCGACAACCGGTACAGAGTCCTCGAGGTGTTAGGGGAGGGCACATACGGGATAGTCAAAAAGGTGCAGGATGTTCAGCAGCAAGGCAACAAAGGGATATACGCCCTCAAGGTCATCAAACCAGATAACAGCGACGGGATCAGTAGCACGTCGATCCGAGAAGTGTGCGCACTTAAATTACTGAGACACCCTAACATCGTACAACTCATTTCCGTGTATAACAGAGTCGATAAGCTCTCCATGGTTTTCGAGTATTGCGAGACCGACCTTGCGAAGTATCTTCGGTCGAAGGTCTTCATCACAGTTCCAGAGCAAATCAGAATAATGAAGCAGCTCTTGATGGCTCTGGAATATTTGCACGCACGAAGATTTCTCCACAGGGATTTAAAACCCCAAAATATTCTTTTAACGCGTGACGGTGTTGTGAAGTTGGCGGATTTTGGGTTGGTGCGTGCAGTTACTTTACCAGTGAGGGAATACACATTGGAGATAATCACATTGTGGTATCGACCACTCGAGATTTTACTTGGAAAAGAGGTGTACACTTCCGCGGTTGATATTTGGAGTTTGGGTGCCATCTACGCGGAGATTGGGTTTGGACACCCTGTTTTTAGAGGCGAGTCGGAGTACGACCAGGCGATAAAAATTTTGGAGGTGATGGGAATGCCAGACCCAGACGAGTGGCCCGAGTTCAACACATTAAAAAGCTCATTGAAACCCCTCCCACCACGGTTCAAAAAAGTCGATTTTGAAACTACTTTTCAGTTTGTTGGGTCGGCCGGGGTGAAGTTACTACGACAAATGCTTAGACTCAATCCCGACGAAAGAATATCTGCGAAGGACGCGCTTGAAGACCCAATGTTCATGTCATTTCCTTAAAGCTTATTCATTGTTCATTTGTGTTGTTTCGGAAATTCGTGAATTGATTTGTTTTGTGGATTATTTTTTCTTTTTTTTAATTTTTGTGTTATTATTTTTTTTAAACTGATTTTTTGAATTTTTTTCTTCAACCCAATTTTAAGAAATTCCTCTTTTTTTTGTTTTTAAAATAGATCATTATTTAGTTAATAATATAATAAATGATTAATAAATAATATTTATTTTTATAAAAAAATAATAATAATTATTATTAGTTATTTTTTTAATAAGAAAAAAATACACCAAAAAAAATATTTAAAAAATAAAAAATTTCAAACAAAAATGAATCAAGTCATAAATATTATGAAATCAATAATAAATAAAAGAGTCAATATGGACAATTACACATAGAAAAAGTAGTTTAAATGTCGAGTTTTCAAATATAAATTACAAGGTTTATATAATTAAGTCGTTCTGTTATAAGTATTCAGTTTTTAGTGTTTTTATTTACAACTTTTTTTTTGATGACTTTCCATTTTTTAAAAGGTTTTTTATAAAAACTATCATGTCATTTTAAAAAATATGTAAAAGCCTTCTAAACGTGGTTGATATTATTTTGTAATTACCTATATTTTAGTAATATTATTATAAGTTATAATATTAAGAATGAACAATTGATACAAAGTCACAATACTATTTTTATTATTTTATCCACAATCTTAACTCTTATCTCTTCACAATAATACAAACTATTTAAACAATCAATTGACAATCTCAAAAACAAAGAGAAGTGAGACGTCATGCAACAGATTAATGTCTTGGGTATAATGGGCCCTCTATTCGTTTGTCATTTCGTTTAAATATTCAAAAAAACTATAATAACAATAAGATAGTATCAATCATTTATATAATTGTATCGATGTATGGATTAACTATTCATTGGGTGATTCATAAAGAGTTATTAGTTTATAGATTAAGTGCATGTTTCGTCACGTCAATCTTTGGCGTGATTGGAATCATTTTTCACTTCTTTGCGATTGTCATGATTTTTTATAACCAAAAAAGATATCACAAAACGAGAACTATCTTCTTATCACTCCTCGTTCTGGAATTCATCACTCTCACTCCTTTCATTACAATCACGTGGGTGAAGGGTTCTCAAGAGGAATTAAATATAAATGACTTTGATGAAGAACATATTCATGCGTTAGAGACACAAGTTTGTGATTTTACAAAAATATTTATTATAATAATTTTTAATTATGATTAATAAATTTATAATATATGATGACATATAGTTTTCGTGTTGTTACGTAAACGATCATAATATTATGAGTGCTTGTGATTGTTTATACCAAAATCGATTAACTTTTACTTCTGTTGATGAGATGGTAAATGATGGAACGTGTGCAATATGTGGAAAACAAATAAAGAATAACAGCAATTTGTTTTTTAAAGTTACTGAAATATTAAATTCTTTATTAGTTGTTTCAGATGTCATTTTGATCGTTTGGTATTGTTACTTTGCACTGAGAAGGAAAATACGAAAAAACAAGGAAGTTAATGAGATTGAAAAAAGACTTAAAGAAATCAAAATAGGATCTCCACAACAAACAGCAGAAGAAATGAAAAAAATGGAAGAAGAAATTCACTCTACAAAAAAATTTATCAAAAAACCAATTCAGATTGAAATGACAGAACAAAACAAAATGAATACCAACGATTCAAATAGTCAGAAAAATGGAATAAAAACAACTGAAACAAAATAATCTGGAGATTTAATTTGTAGAATGACAATATGGCTTTTTCCAAAAATAATTTGTTACCAAGTTATTGATTGTATAGTTTTTGTTGATTTGTGTTTTAGTTACAGATGGTAGAAAATTTGGGTGTCAAGAATAAATTGGGTGTCAGATTGATTTTAAGTTATTTAATGGTTTTTTATTTTTTTTTGTGTGAGGGGAAAAAATAAAAAAAAAAAACGAAACCCATTTTTTTACATTAACTAATCCCTAATTTATTTGACACCCAATTTATTCCTGACACCTTATTTTTCTACTATCTGTATATTTATTTGTTCAAAACAACAACAGAAGTTTTTATATTTTTATATTTGTTTTTGGTCATATTATTATTTTGGTAAAAAGAATAAATATATTTATTTGTATTTATAATTTATTTTATTATATATACTAATTACCATATAAAATATTGTGTTTTTGTAAAAAAAATGTCTAATTGTTAAAAAAACTTTTTTGAAAAAAAGCCAAAAAATTAAGTTAAATTTTATAGTAATTCTATTATATAAACATTTTATGAAAAAGCAACAGAATTTTTGGCGGCTAAATTTTTATTTTTGGGCTCTATAACTTTTTTGAAAAATGGCATTTTTTCCCATTGTTCCGCCAAAATAATCAAATTATCAATAATATTTAACACAATAATTAAATATGCCTGTTGTGTTAAAATGGAACAAAACTTGAAAAAGTGTTATTTTTTCAAGAAAAACGAAGGGAAGATTTTCTATAGAATTGATGAAATTGTGTTTTTTTGTTATTCATTTTGTTTTTTAAAAATGTTAAGATCTTTCAATTTCAATCTTAACTTATCACTTTACATTGATGGAACGCGACAATAACAAACAACACTATTGCACAAATCAAAATTGATAAAACAACAAAGTGGTTTTATTCAAATCACACCCGAACATCAAAACATGTGTTGAAACAATTTAGTGTAGTTATTTCTCGACACAAACCGCTTTTATTTTAAAAAATAAAATTACTTGCAATTTCCACATAATTTGGTTCGTAGCGTTCCATCTTGTCTGAAGGAAAAAAGAACTTAAAAAAACTAAAAAAATGCAAAATGAATGAAATCATCGTTTTAGGGATGATGTCAGTTCTATTCGTTTGTTCGTATTTACTATTTATTTAGTTTTATTCACAGCCAGACCATTGCTTGCATTTATATAATTGTATCGATGTATGGATTAACTATTCATTGGGTGATTCATAAAGAGTTATTAGTTTATAGATTAAGTGCATGTTTCGTCACGTCAATCTTTGGCGTGATTGGAATCATTTTTCACTTCTTTGCGATTGTCATGATTTTTTATAACCAAAAAAGATATCACAAAACGAGAACTATCTTCTTATCACTCCTCGTTCTGGAATTCATCACTCTCACTCCTTTCATTACAATCACGTGGGTGAAGGGTTCTCACGAAAATTTCAATTTCTCAGATTTTCAAAATGACAGAAAGAGATCCCTTGAAGTCCAGGTTTGTTTTCTAACAATTTTATTATTTAAAGAATCATTTTTTTAAGTACTACTAATTATTACAATTAAAGTAAATAAATATATAATAAATAGTACAGTTGTTGTTATGTTGAAAATGAAATGATGCCGGAACGGTGTGATTGTTTATATGAGAACCGACTTTCATTTTCTTCCGTCGACGCGATGTTATTGGATGGGACATGTACGATATGTGGTACACAAATTGCCGACAACGCTCGTGTTTTATTTACTGTGAATGAAGTTTTGAATATAGTATTTGTTCTAAGCGACGTGCTATTGATCCTCATTTATCTTGTTAAGTCCATTCATCACAAAGTAATAAAGTTTTACACGGTGCGCGAGATGACTTTGCGTATTAATAATTTATCTAAAGACAAAGATAAAGGGGATTTGGGTGACAGTCCCGTCATTTCGGGCAGACCTTCGCAAGTTCCGTTGATTGGGGAACAACCCGAGTCTTTGGATGACCCGACACCCCGTAACAGTCATGGCGTTCTTTTAAAAGAAAATCATGGGAGATATTCTTTAACATTTGATAAAACTGAAAATGTCGAGCCAGAAAAATCTCTTGACGAATACAAAGAAAAGCAACAGCATAACTTGGCAATCTCAAGTGTCGTTAAAACTCAACGACCTGTTGTGCCCATCACTATTAAAAAAAACTAATCTATTGTTATAAATTACTTTCTCTTGAAAACGTTGTTTGTATTAATAACGAAAAAAAAATATTAAAAATTAAATATTAAAAAACTATTATAATTAAACTATTAACAAACTACAAATAAAATATCAATAAAAAAAATAATAAACTATTAAAAAATAACTATAATAAACTATTAAATAAAACTATAATAAAACTATAATAAAACTATAAAATGTAGTGCAAATGAATGAGTTTTATTTCTTGTCTATGAAAATAGCTAAGAACTCTGAAAGTTGAAGAACACCATCACTGTTTTTATCGAATTCCAAAAGAAGTTTGTTTGCTTCTTTTCTTGAAGAAGCGAAACCAGTAGAATTTAAGAACCTTCGAAGTTCGTCGATTTCTAAGACGCCATCTTTATTGGAATCGGCAAGAGCAAAAAAGGCGGTGTACATATCAACCTGAGACCCACTCCCCATTGTCTCAAAGACATCAAATAATTTCGAGAACTCCTCTTTGTTGATAGAACCATTGGAGTCTGTGTCTGCTAAAGAAAAAAAGAGGCGAAGAGGTTTGATATCTTCTGCATGGATGTACGGTTCTATTCCTTTGTAAAATTCTTCAAATGTAATAAGCTGATTCTTGTCGGTATCTAACTGGTCAAAGACTATATCGTTTTCTGATGTCGTTTCCATGATATGCTTTTTTGGTTCTTACAATTCGTAAATGGCTTTAACTCTTTTTACTATAAATATACTAGTTACAAAGTTTCCATACTGTTCTATTTATATAAGTCTGTAATTTTGAGGTTTTATTATTGTGTCGTTTTTTGTATAATATATTTTATTATCATTAATAAAAATTGTTTTTATTTTAAATATTGAGTTCATTTGGCTTTTTTTAACAACAGTTTTTAATATTGTTTTGATAATAAAAATTATTATTATTGTATTATTATTGTATCTGTTAACCAATGAAATTATTAGTTTAATACAATAAGTTACAGCCATTGAATAGTTAAGAGATTCTATACACACCAATAACATTTTTAATACCATTTTAGTTACTTTTAAAAATGTTTTTCGTCTGTAAAACATTTTCAACCGTGAGTCTTATTTAGAGGGTTACTATGTATTCTGAAGATCATTTTGTCTTCGATTCTCGGTATAATGTCACAACAAACTATTACAACTAGTATTTTTTAAATTAATTTATTAATAAATTAATTACTAAGAAAAAGAAAAAAACAGGTTTCCACGTCATTCAAACTATTTTCTTTTTAATAAATGACCGACGCAAAAAACAAGTAATTTTCCCAGAAATTGTTCCAGTCAACCAAAATTCCCAAAGCACACTTCCAATTTTCCTCAACGAAAAAAACGACTGAGAAAAGAGTTCCCCAAAAAACCAAAAAAATGGCGTGAATAAAAGAAATACCGAACTGAGGGTTTTAGTTAATACATCATGGCCGAGATGGTTGAAGTGAAGGCGATGTCGCCGAAGCAATTCAAGGCCAAGGCGAAGCCGATTTTTGCTGCGAATTATGAACAATATTACCCCGTGAAGACGATGACTTCATATGGCTTTGAACGACATGAATGCCCAAAGTGCCATGAACACTATTGGAGTACAAAGAACTCCCACGTCCACACTTGTGGAGATTCCAATTGTGAAGTTCTTACAAGTTCATTGGGACGGGTGTTGGCATAGAGC
>NW_004440100.1:277240-279736 GCF_000330505.1 Entamoeba invadens IP1
TGTCGCTGGTGATGCTGCATACGAGAATATGGCAATGGAAAAGAACCTCGTAAACGACTTGTGCGATAGCTACAGTGTCTTACCCGACGCGTTAGTCCCAACGCTCGATAGAATCTTCGGTGATTACAAGAAATTGACTAAACAGAATGGACGTATGGTCGGCGATATCTTCAATTTGTACATCAGAGTCATCCTTGATGAGAAGGAAAAGATGTCTTTCGTGACAATTAACGGAGCCAACCAGACAACATGTGTCTCTTACATCCCACAGAAGGCTTTGGAGTTCAAAGCGGCCGGAAAGTCCATCATCGTCATTGCGGAAGGGTTTGTGTACGGCTTGATCAACACTGCCGACTTCAAAGGCGAAGCTTTGCAAGAAGTTTGCGAGAAGACCAAACAGTCCAAAAGAAAGGAGAAGAAGGACGACAAGAAAGAAGAAAAGAAGGAGGATAAAAAGGAGAAGAGTGTTCCTTTCAGAGTGTCCCAAGTCAAAGTGAAGGCGAAAGGAAAGAAGCCCGAAGCTGTCGAAGGGTATGTCGAGGTCAGCGGAAGCATCGGAGGCAATGTTGCTCTTTTGACCGACTTCCTCAAGGAAGCTGGTTTTACTGAATTCCAAAATTGAGGCTTTAATTTACTCTCTTTCTGCTTTTTTGATCTCAAAAAATGGTGACAAATTATTGTGTCTAAGAATATTTCCGTTAAATAGTATCTCAAAAAAATCGATTAATTTTTGACGGAACGACAAGGGATATTAGTCGATGTGTTGTGGTTTGTTCCCTTTGTACATGAAAATTTGGGTGATGATGATTCCGTTGATCACCACACCAGAGAAGTACGAGAAGAGAATCAAATACTCTCCCTCCATTTCAACCCACGTTGTGAACATTCTCATCAAGTTACCGGCGAAGAGTCCGATGGTAGTAGCCAACGAGAGACTTCCTGTTGCTTTAGTCTTATAGTTCTGATATATTTGTGGGAGTTTTGCGATGATGAAGAACGGAATTGTGAGGGATTGCAAGACAGAGAGGACGGCGGGTGGGCACAACCCTGCGAAGAGTGCACCGAAGAAGAGCGAAAACGCGACGGAGATCTCGATGAATTTCGCGTCGATTTTCTTGGCGTAGAACACTATTAAAATGATGATTGTGATGTCTTGGATTAATAAGAAGAAGTAATCGAAATAGGTGCTCAAAGGATATCCCCCTTGGTAATGGTAATTAAAGGCAATTGCATATAAAAAGATTTCAATCAAAAAAGATTGAAGAGAAACACCTTCACCACTCTTCGCTTGGTATATCGTTAGGATTTGGGGGACTTTCATAAACATCGAGGCACCCACTATTAATGTCCCAAACAATTTACTGAAGAGGTATGAAACGTCCATTTACTATTTTCAAGTTCTTTGCGGTTTTTAAGTTTTTTATTAGTTTGTTATTATTAAATACTAGTTCACTATCAAAATTGTTCTTTTTGTCAAAAGTTCGAAACAAATTAATAAAATGATTAAATTATTATAAAAATATTTATTCAAGGAAACAACTGTTCGAAATTATTTATCAATCATTAATTTCCAACCAACACTGAAATGAGAAAGATTGCAATCACAGGAATAGAATACTTTTAAACCGACTTCAAAAACAGAAAGTAGTACAGATAGTAGAAAAATAAGGTGTCAGGAATAAATTGGGTGTCAAATAAATTAGGGATTAGTTAATGTAAAAAAATGGGTTTCGTTTTTTTTTTTTATTTTTTCCCCTCACACAAAAAAAAATAAAAAACCATTAAATAACTTAAAATCAATCTGACACCCAATTTATTCTTGACACCCAAATTTTCTACTATCTGTAGTATATAAATTATGTATATTTAAGGGGCAGCCATTTTAAACTATATTTTATAATATTTTAATTAAATCGCGAGGGACGCGTTTTCAAATTTTCCCAAAATTCGGAAATATAGTACCGAGTTTATTTTTCTTATTATTTATTTTTTTATTTTCCCTAAAATGAGCACAACACAAGAATACAGATTAAATAATTTTTATTAATTTACTAATAACTATTCCGAAGAAGATATTTTGAATTGTTTCACAATTAATTCAGGAACTATTAAATCACCATTTACTAAAATTAATAACAAAGAATGTAGAAAAAAATTAATTGCTATGGGTATTAACACGAGAGAATTATATTTACATTATAAAGTAAAATTAGAAACTCAATAGGAGGTTTAAACTACTGTTTGCGAACCACCTCTTTGCTACGAGACCAAAGGTCTCTCAGCTTTGCGTACAGAATTAAGGGTTCCTCAGCCTTCGGCGTACTTTACTAACAAAAACCCAAATATGGGTTTCTTTTTGTCGTCTTGGATTTTAATAAAAAAATTATCTTTATTTCGAATCCGATTCTTTAACTAAATTTAATACATAATATAAATCTAATTTATTTGTAGATAAATAATATCGCATAACGGGTATTAACATATCTGCTATTGTAT
>NW_004440100.1:279836-281797 GCF_000330505.1 Entamoeba invadens IP1
TGTATTTCTTTAATACATTGTTTTAAATCTTCTATTTTTTCTAAATTATAATCCTTTGTTATTTTTTTAATAATTTGTAAATAATCTGTTTTGTTTTCTTTATCTTCGGTAACTGTCTTTATACTATCGTTAGACCGAAGGTCCGCGACGAAGTTATCCTTACGATCCTTCGGATCTGAAAACCGTAGGTCTGTAGGATGTGTAACACGTAGTGGCATCGAAGATGCAGATATATTTTTAGTTACCATCGGAGACGTAGATTTACTTTTAGATAAAAAAATTGTTTATAAGGTCCATTTTATAAATATAAAAATACTAAAAATACCATATTGGGAATTATGTATACCATTTATGTGTCTTATATGGGTAAATTATGTTAATACATGTTAATCTATATCTTATATTATACCAGATTGTTTGGGATTATTTTATTCAAATTTTTATTTCCTTAATATGGTTAAAGTTTTTTATAATAGTTTAGAAATCGAAAACATAAAAGATAAGATTACTATTAAAACATTAAGAAACAAAACATATAATTTTTTCCACGAAAGAAGGAAAATATTCTTATACTTTTCCAACAATGTTTTTACAAAAATATAAAACCCTTTATTACAATTATCTTAATAAAGAATTTATAGAAATGTTATTTACAAGTGTTTTATTTATAAAATCTAGCTTTATGTTTAGATGGTGTGGTTTTAAAAGGACCAGAGATAACATTAAAAGCAATTTTATTTTTAACTTTATCTTCTACCATTAATTTTAACCAATAAGATATAGAATAATTATCTTCTTTAGTAATTCCATCTTTAGTTGTTATTTTTGCTTTAATAATTCCACTTTTCTTTAATAATTTATATCCAACTATATTAATATTATCTCCTTCGTTAACTTCGTCGTCTAATTTTTAGAATCTTTTAATGTTAAATAAGGTAATTCTTTTAATATTAAACTATTTAGTGTTTCTCGTATTTGTTCTGTTTTATTGGTTTTAGCTTCTACAATTTCTACTTTTGCACATTTATTTTTGAAGAAGATGTAAATGTACCGGTTTTACATATTGTTAATATTGGATTACCACTTATAGATCCTCTTGCTATAATTCCATATATATCTAATTTCTTATAATAATTTTGGCCTCTATTTAAATATGTTGTTAAATTAGTAGTAGACCAATAAAAATATAATTCTGTTTCTTCTATTATTATGGGATCTTTAGAACAAGCCAATAAAAGAGTATCTCCAAATATAGATTTTGTTTCTTTAAATCCATAAACATATTATGTTGTGTTATCTTCTAATTCTATAAACTTTTTGGAAAATGCTTTACAGTTCTTAAGAATACCAAATAATTTGTTTCTACACATTTCCATATATTTACTTTGTTCTATCTCTTCTTCTATATCTTTATTTTTAGCTTTTAATTCTTCTATTTTATCTTTATTAACAATATTAAAAGCTTTAATTAATTCTTGTTCTTTAATTTCTTTATTAATTGTTCTTATAGTTAAGTTATCGTCTGGGTAATTAAGTAATTCCATATTAAATTCTTTAAACACTGTGGTATAATTTGTTGTTTTAATTAGAGATATGGTTTTCTTGGATAATTTAAATTTAAACGTCTTATTTGGTAACAATCCAACTTCTTCTGTTGTTTACTAAAAGCATCGTCTTTATAAGTAGCTGTATGTAATTTATCTGAACCAGATGTAACATATGTTTCTAAATCTTTATTATTTGTTGTTACTCTAATATAACTATCTTGTTGTATACTAACTTCTTTATTATCTCTATCTATATTAACTAATATTACAATTATAGGTTTATTACTACAATAATATCTTAATGCATTAGATAATTTAACATTATTACAATCTTTAATATAGAATCCATTAACTTTTCCAGTTAATCTGTTTTGGTAAATAGAAACGAACGCTAACTTTGTTTCTACATCTAAT
>NW_004440099.1:0-1115 GCF_000330505.1 Entamoeba invadens IP1
TTTCTTATCAAGAATCAATTCTTGACAATTTCCCATTGTGTTACAGTTAAAAGTGACGGTCTTCCGTTATCTTTTTTTCCAAACAATGCCGTCTCCATACCTCTTCGTTTGTTGATATTAAACTGACTTGAAGATAAAGCAAAGACTCTACATAGTTTACTCTCGGTCACCTTTTCCGTATTAATTCCATTGAAAATTTCCTTTTCAATATTCATCAAATACACCTGAACATTCAGGGGCAATTCACAAAAGTTGCAATGTTTGCTGAATGTTCTTTGGGCTATTTCTTTCACTGGACCAGGACAATACTTTAAATTCTTTTCAAGTGTTGTATGGTCTAAGCCACTAAAAGCAACATTCCTGGAGCTCATAATTATATTATTTAGATTGTTTTTTTTAAAGAAAAACATTTTTATTTAAAAAAAGAAAAACAAATATGTAATTTTTGTTGAATCCACAGGGTTTTCTCATTCTCACATACTTTTCTCACATACTGTAATTACATATTCTGAAAATAGTAAACAAAATATAAAAGAATTAAACTTCAATGAAACGACTGTTAAATTGAATATTAACTATAGTTCTTCAACAGTTTCATTGTTTTACATAAAATCAATTATTATTTAAGTACATTATTATTATCATTTGTATGAAACAATTAAACTTAACAACAGCTAAGTCATGTTATTTTTAAAGTTAAAAACGAATAACACAATTTTGTAATTATTTAAATAAAATGTTCGTTTTTATATAAGTTGTACCTTAAACTTTACATGGTGTTTTTATATATACATTAAATATAAAGTCATAATTATTTAAAATTAGTTTATATATGTTTATAATGAAATTAATTTTAATTTATTCAAAAGGTAATAATTATTATAATTGTAAATGATTATTTCAATATTTTAAACCATTTTTAAATAATAATATATAAAATTATACAGATGTGGTACAGTAGGAAAATGAACTAGGATCATTAGAACAATTAGGGCAACTTTAGTAAAAAATGTGAAACGGTAAAAAAATACATTTTTGGGACAAAACCCTTAATCGACAATAACATTATTTTAATAACATTATTTAAATAACAAAAATTTAAATAACATTTTATC
>NW_004440099.1:1215-4543 GCF_000330505.1 Entamoeba invadens IP1
TAAATAATTAATAAAAAACAACGAGACAATCATAATCAAAAGAACACCGCGCTTGGCAGACTCGAACATTAAATTGTTGTACTGCAGTTGGGTAAAAGTTGTTTATAATAAATTGTCTTGGCTGCGTGGACGTCATTTCGCTCTTTGTAAGAGTAGAGTCGGTCTTTTAACGATATCTAGTGGACAAAAATAGCTTCATTTGTGTCTAAACATCGGGCATTAGGTAAAGCGTGAAAAAACCCGAAACAATTGGGATGGATTTTTGGGACTGCTCCCCGAAATATTCCAATTCTTATGGTCCAAAAAGTACCAGATATCGTTTGAGACAGACTGTACATTTAATAAGTCGACTCACACCTTATAGCAAAATTCTTCAAAAAATTATCGAAAAAAACTCAGTTTGTTCTGTGTATTTTCTCGTTAATTTGGGGTAATAACACAATTAATAATACCATTTATTGACAAACAGAAAAAATGAAATAATTTGCTAAATGACTTTAACCCCATTTATGTTTTTGGTTGTGTTATTGGAAAATAGTTTAAATAATAATAATATTTATTAAACATCCCAAATTTGCATTTTTTTTCAAAGAAAAAAAATAAGGTTTTTGGAATAAATAAGGTTTCCAGACTGACTTTAGCAGTATTTAGTGGGATGCTCGAAAAAACAAGGATGCTATTTTAAAAATTATAATGAAAAATTGTTTTTAAATTAACTTATTAAAAGTGAAATTGAATATACTATATTAAATAGTTGTTTTAAAAATAATCAAGACAAATAGGATGCTGTATAAAAATAAATCTAATAAATAAATATCATTTTAACTATGTTTTGGTTTAAAAATCAAAACAACTTTGAAACTATAAACTAAATTAACCCTTCGAAGACTTAAAAATTTTTATTTTTTTTCCTATTTTTTGAAAAAAAATTTCAAAAAATAATTTCACTTTTCCAAAAAAATGAAAATAATGGCGACTTTTCATGAACAATTTAGAATTTATTTTGACTTATTTGATAAAATAGTTCAACTTAAATTCATACTTTTGTATTATTTATATGTCATTCCATCGCTTATAAACTTAAATTAATTGGTTTTTGATAGAGATTTGACCTTCAATTAATAAAATATTTAATTTAACAAATTAATATTAGTAATAAAAATAATACGAAAATAAACTGTTTTCACAAAGAAATAAAAATGTTAATAAAAATTAATTAAATAATTTTGTCCGATATTCAAGTTTTTAATAATTAACATAAAAAATACTTAAAACTTATGCAAAACAATGGGTTCAATATAACCAATAAGATTGGTTTAAACTAAAATAAAATATGAACACAATAAAATAATGTTGTCGAAATATATAAATGGATTCCACTTAAATTAAAAATAGGTAGAGAACTAAATAACAACAAAATATTACAATAAAAACCCGCTATTTACTATTATTAATGTTTATCATTTAACTAACACAACAATAACATTAAAATAATTATCTTATATGGTAAAACAACGCTATAAAACATTTATTTAAGTCGAGAAAAATAGCTGTTTTGGATACATTATACAAAACATGACAAAAGAATAATAAATTGTATAGTATATTTAATTATAAATGAACTATATAATATCAACTTTTAAATAATAAAAATGATAGTATAATTATTAATTATTTTATGATTGATTATAACAATATTTAATAAAACTAAAGCAAATAAACCCCAATACAAATAAAATTAATTGAGCCTTGATCATGCATAATCCTTATTCATGATTTATTCATAATTAGCAATAGCCTCCATTTTGAGACATTTGTTTAGGCCTGAGCGCATTAATGTTTTACCTTCAAAGACCTCGTTTTCATACAACTCCTCTCTGATATCGACATCGCACTTCGTGATTGAGTTGTAAGTGATCTCTTGGATAACTGATACTTCTGTACCAAGGAATGATAGCTGGAATGGTGCTTCTAATAATCCCAATTTCTTTTTCCAATGGTGATGACTTGGCCATCTAGAGGTTAGATTGACTACTCGAGTTCTGATGATGATGTAGCCTTATGCATTTCTCTATTGAAGTCAAGTTCAATGTACAAATACCAATCTGTGTTTAAAGTTCACAAAATAATTAGTACAATTTTTTATTTTATTTTTAAACGTGGTAAAAAAGTCTTTTGTACATTTTTAACACAATTAATGGAACATAATTACATGTACTTTCAGGAAATTACGATAAAAACGCAAGAAAATATAAGATAATTTGTAACAAATTGTCTTGTATATTATGTTGGTTTGCCGTGTTTTTATTTGAACTATAAATTTGATTGCAATCAATCTCTAATTATTCAACTCTTTTTTATTTATTTATGTATTTTTGTCAAGTATATTTCTGTATAATTTTGATATTTTATTGTTATTTTTATAAACAAAAACAATATATTATTATTTATTTAAATAAATATATTATTTAAATAATTATTGATTAAACAACAAAAATACCATCGATACTAAACACAATCGGTTTATAAAACGAATTATTTTAATGTTGTTATTGGTTGTCTTGTTGTGTTTATATAAAAATAATATAATAGTTTAATAATAAAGTTTAAATTTTTTTAAATAATGTCGATACTTGATATACAACAAAAAAAACTAAAAATGTTTTGTATCTGTTTTCAAATTAAAAAACTCGAATCATTTATTTTTTTGATAGATTTCAAAAAATAAAATATAATATATTTATATTATAATTTATTTACTTATTGATCATGATACAAGACAAAAAGGAAATTTAAATATATTTATAAAACGTTCGAAAATAAAACAATTAAAATAAAACAAAAATATACAAGCTAATTATTCAGATTTGAATAAGTTTAACAATAAATATAATTAATAACAACAATAATAATCAGTAATAATTTTGATTATTTCATAATAAAATTATCTATATAATAAATTAAATTTATTTATTTAATTATGATAATTATATTAATTTAAATTATTCTCGTATAATTTAAAAAATTACTGTTTTATCCACTAATCGTTTTTTATAGTAATAATATTATTATTATATCTATTTTATTTAAAACGTATATGAATTAATGTAATATAATTATATGTTTAATTAAAACAATAAATTTTTATCGCAAACAATTTTATCGAATTAAAAAAACATAAACCTTATGCAAGAAGACGAGATTGTTGGCACGTTCAAATGGAAAAAAGAAGGAGAAGCGCCAAAAAGCTCGAGACATGTCCGAGCCTCACCTGACCCGACTTACTCGTTTGATCCCAAAGGAAGTAATTTAACTGAAGTTGAGTGTT
>NW_004440099.1:4643-6338 GCF_000330505.1 Entamoeba invadens IP1
ACCTAGTAATTGTGTTTCGGTTGACGAACATTTGTGTTCTTATAAAGGGCATATGTGGGCTAAGGTGTTTATTAAGTCTAAGCCTGGACGTTATGGTATAAAGTTTTGGGTTTGTTCTATTTTTACCAAATGAGTTTTATTTATGATGTCAACAATGACGTATAGTTATTATTGGTTTGATATGTATGATCAAATATAATAATTTAATTATTCGTTTATTTGAGTTTTTTATAGTTTTCTTACTTGTAGATGTGTGCTGATTGTGAGACAGGAATGACTCTGAACCTCCAAATGTACTGTGGTAAGTGTGGTGGTAAAGAGGACAATCAAGGCTTTAGAGTGGTCAGGGACATGGTGCTACCCATGTTATGCCGTGGTACCAAGTTCACTGTGGTGTGTGACAACTTCTTCTGTACGTTAAGGTTGTCACACTAGCTTGCTTCATGTGGGTGCCAACTTTTGGGAACCATGAGGATCAACAGGAAAGAACTCCCTGACGAAGCAAAGACCATCAAAGGAAGAACTCCCGATACCACCATCTTTTTCTCGAAGGGAAAGTGTAAGCTTATATCTTACTTCAACGAGAAAAAGAAGTTGGTATTGGTATTGTCAACCTGCCACGAAAAGAATGAAATTGAAGTCGTCGAGCAGGACGTGTTCATTGGCAAAGACAAACTGACAATACACAAACCCCAGCCCATTCTTGACTACAACCACAAAATGGGTGGGGTTGACACTGTTGATCAGATGACCCGGTACTATACCTGTAGACGTCGAACCAACAGGTGGAACATCAGGGCTTTATATGATATGATTGATATAGCTGCCTTAAACGCGTATAAAACGTACTCAAATTACCACCCTTGTAAACGGGTAGATTTTTGAACAATCTTTTTGGTGCTTTAATGAAAATGAACTGATTTTTCTATTTTGTTTAGTTTTTTTTTATAAAGTAGGAACTGTTTATTTCATTCAATACGTGCTTTTTTATTGAACCTCGAAAAAAATTATCGTGAAATAAAATAAAAATAGGGGTCATTATACCATTTTTTTAACTTATGAATAATCTTTTGAAAACTCGTGTTATAACGACATCGTGATGTCGTTACTCAACACCATAAACAATCGTTGGTAAAGTATGTGCATGAGTATTATGGTGATAACGGTGTTATAATGGTGTTTGTTGTTAATTCTGTAAAATTGTAAACATATTATTTCAAAACTATAATTTATTAAATTTCAATTTTTAATATATAATATTTTTTATAATATAATATAGTTAAAAAAAATTTTTAATATTTGTTAAGTTTTTTGCTATTTGTTTTTTTGTTTATAATTTCATTATCTCTATACATTTACTATAAGTTTTTTGTTAGTTGCCCAAAAATGCATAATTTAAAAATGCATAAACAGTAAATGCAAAATAAGCATTTGATTACCATATACAATAACATTTATATAAAAATGATAATATCAAATCAATTTTGCCCTTCGTTTTTGTTTGAAAATGATAAAAAAATAAAATAACAAATAATGAATTCATATCTTGCTTCTTTGACAGTGGCACGACGTGAAATTTAATGGATGACCATAAAACCTCGTGGTGATCAAAGTTTATTTAAACGCGACTATATTGACTGTTTAAGTCATTTTTATAAATTTTTCTCGATTTTGCGATTTTTGATACTTTTGAAA
>NW_004440099.1:6438-8024 GCF_000330505.1 Entamoeba invadens IP1
AAATTGAATGGTGTTAATTTACTAGGGTTTTTACAAAACTAAATAATATTTTGAAATCATGACCGATTCAGAAAAACATCGATTGCAAAAAATTGAAGGAGCGAGAAAAGCGCTTTTAAAAAGGATGACATATGTGGAAGTTAAAGACATGTTTGTCATGTCTTTTTGTGACATTGCTTCTTTGAAAAAAAAGATATTCAACAAAACAAACCAATGGTATTACAAAAAAGAAAAAACGGCCAAAATGCAATAAAGAATTCGCACAGAAAGTTACAGAGCTAAGTTTAAATGACGTTTTTTCGTCTTCGAAAAAAGTCGGAAAAGAAGTAAAAGGCAGTGCATCAACAGAACCAGACACAAAGAAGGATTTGTTTTTACCAAACAAACAAGTAGACCGTATGTGAAACCAATTCATTTTAAAAAGCGATTTGATTTTTGTAAAACAAACAAATATAAAAACGTTCGAAAGTCGATGCATTTAAAAATGGACTACAAGGACAATATTTACAGACGAAAGTCGCTTTTGTTTGTTGTCCGATGGACGGTACATTTGGAGGAAAAAAAGAACACCCAGAAAAGTCCTTTGTTGATTGTGCAAAATACAATGTTTTTACTATGGTATGGGAAGGTATTGGTAAGAATTTCAAAACCAAACCGTCTTTTTGTCAATGTAAAATGAACAAAGAAGCTAATGTTTAAATGTTAAAAGACAATGGGGTTTTTGAAGAAGCTAAGAAAGTCTATGGCAAAAGATTCTATTTAATGCAGGATGAGGCTCCGTGTCATACAGCCAAATATACAAGCGAGTGGTTTGAAAAAAATGGCATCAGAGTAATAAAAAATTGGCCGCCATACTCCCCAGATTTGAATCCGATCGAGCATTTGTGGAGTATAATGGAAATGCGTTTGAGAAAAAAGAAGAGTGCTTTTATAAATTTGAAAGAACTTGAAAATGAACTAAATGCCTTGTGGGATTCCATATCTTATGAAACCATCAACATCTTTATTTATTTAATGCAAAAACGGTTCGATCTTTGTATCGAGAATGATGGGAGATTCATTGGTTATTTGCTATAATTACTGAATTAACAACTTTATCTAAACCGCTTTATTTTGCATAAACATTTTAGTGCTTTAAGGTAATTATTTCTTTTATTTTAAAGTATTTTTCTTTAAAATGATAAATTTTTTTTAATAATAAAGTGGTAGTAAAAAAAGAAAAAAAGAGTTACAACGGTATATAAATATAGTAAAAATTTGGGTTTATTAGGGTTCGGTATTTTATGGTAATACAAATTTGTGGTTTACGGTTTATAACAAATACAAACTTTACGATGATTGTACTCACAGAACTTTAGCCGTGTTGTTTGATATTAATCGTGGCTTTGTTGGTAAATAAATTAACGACTACAATAAAAAGTCATTGTTTGGTAAAAATTACATTGGCAGATATTCTCTTATTACACCGTTAACTGATATCAATTTTAAATCAATTTTAAATTTTTGCTCGACTAAAAATTTTACAATTACAATAAAATCGTTTAAATATATTGTGATGAAAACAGAAACGACAAAAGTAATCACAA
>NW_004440099.1:8124-9153 GCF_000330505.1 Entamoeba invadens IP1
TATTGGTAACATTGATTCATTACATACATCATTATATAAATCATACCCAAAAATATATTCATTTCTAATCAAATGAAAAACAAATCTTTTTGTTTCAAGTTGATTTTTGTCAAATTTGAAAAATATAGTTATGTAAACATAGTTTAAATGCTTTTAAAATGTATTATCATGTTACAGTATCAAAAACATTTTCGATTAAATAATAACAAAACAAATGTTCAAAAATGAGTTATTAAAGCATTAGTACCCAATAAAGTTGATTTTGGCAATTGAAGAGAAGCACAACAACACAATGAAGCAAGAGAAGTGCAGTTTTTAAAACACATTAATCCCATTCTTTTGACAGTTATAGGAATAACAACGTTATCAAGTGAATGACATCCGAAAAACGCCATGTCTTCTATTTTAATAACTGAACTTGGTATTTGTATATTCAATAATGAAACACTGTTTTTAAACATACATTTTTTCGAAATTTGTGAGTGTAGTTGGCAGTTCAATTTCAGCCAAGTAGACCAAATTAGCAAAGCACAAATGTTTTCTTAAAACAACACTTTTATTAAATAAAATGTTTTGTAAACAGTTTGAAATATTCAAATTTAGTCAATGTTTTGCAATCCGCAAAATATCTTATATACGATTTTGTGACTCCCCTCCCAATTTCTATGTTTTATAGTTCACAAAATTTGACCAAAAATTTATCATTGTAATTGGCTCCTATTGCAACAACAAACTTTGGGTATTTCTTTAACTTGCTGCACCCATACAATGTAAAGTCATCAATTTCAATTTGTGTTTCGTTTGTTTTAATTTCAGTAAGACTGGTAACATGATAGAACGTTTTGTATGGCAGTTTTGTCGTCCCAAAAAGCAATTTCACACTCTCAAGATGAACTGCGCAGCTGAATGCCCCAATACCCAAATGTATTAATTCGTTACTTAACTCGATTTTTGGTCTATTTTTAAAGTTGCACTCACAAAAACAGAAGTCGTTTATATCTTTAATTGCTCTAAAATAGATATCATCAA
>NW_004440098.1:0-3307 GCF_000330505.1 Entamoeba invadens IP1
GTCTCCCCTTCTGCTTTAATAAATCCCATGTCCATGTGTTCCAAAACCATTTGTTATTACTAAAACGTACATTCATCTTTTTTGTTTTATTGTTCTTATTTTTTTAATTTATTTTCAATTTTTATTGTTGTTATTGTTGTTATTGTTGTTATTGTTGTTATTATTGTATTTATTGTATTTATTTATTATTTATTATTTATTTATTATTTTTTATTGTTATTATTGTTATTTAGTTATTATTTTATGTTTGTTATTTTTATTGTTATTATTTTAATAATAACAATAAAACAATAATATTATTGTTATTATTTTATTATTTTATTATTTTATTATTTTATTATTTTATTATTAGTATATATATATATATTAGTATTTATAATAATATTAAAATTAAACAAACAAACAAACAAACAAACAAACAAACAAACAAACAAACAAACAAACAAACAAAATTTATTATGTTTATAACGGACGTTTATATCTATTTTGATATAAATCAATATTATTTATTATTATTATTATTATATTTATACATTTTCAATAACTATAATATTATATAAAAGTATTATTTTAAAATTTACTATAAATTTTAACAGATAATAAAATTCATTTTGTTTATAACGGACGTTTATAATCTCATATGAGTTTTGTTTTTTCATGTTAATTTATAGTAATTTTTAATTGTAAATTTATAATAAAATATTGGTTTTTTTAAATAATGTTAAAAATAACACAAATGTTTTAATAAAAACCCAAAATAGGTTTTAAAGATTTTTCTGAATTACATTTTGAGTAACTAACAAAACAAAAAACAAAAAATTGGTATTTTTTTCGCTTAATTTGCCGCAAGTTATGGACTTTCTATGTAAAAAATAAAATGAAATTCTATTTGCCGGACTATGTTTTAATACATTATTATTAATATCAAATGTTCTGTCAACACCAAAAATTAAAATTTTATTATATTTCATGTACTCGTTTTATTTAAATCAAAAAAATTTATTGATAATTCTGGAAATGTTGATGACAGTAATAACTTATTCTTGTTGCTTCATGTTGTGAGTTGTTAAAATAAAATGGAAATGTGACTATATTGTAAACAATTACACCAACAAACGTATATGATTTTTTTATATTAGTAAGCATTATTGAAATCATGTTTTGTAACAAATAATATATAACCTCTGTCTAGTATACAACCCAAATTAATTATTGTCTCGGCCATTATTGATAATAATAAACAGTCGATTCTTTATATTCTTTTCAATTTGTTGAATCATTGAACTGATAAACTATTTATTTGTATACATCAAAAACGATGTTCTTTACAATTAACTTTTTCTATTTTTATATTTTTATTATTTATAAAAAAAATTATAACTATGTTATGTTGGTTTGATCGTTTATAACGATTAAGATAATTTTGTGTCGCATAAAAAAGAATGTACAACAACAATATGTCATTACTTATTGTCGTTCATTGATTTGCATTAATTCAATGAACAATTAAGTTTAACTTTTTTTTAATCACCATGTTTTTGTTATTTGTCAAACGAACATGTAAATTTTGTTTTGCTTATGAACAATTTTAGTATTTATTACTGTTTTTGTTTTATTGTTGTCTTTGATACTTTTTCTGTTGTATTTTTTGTTCTGTTTTGCTTTTTTGTTTTTTTTTTCAAAAAATAATTTACAAAATGTGTATTTGGTAAAAGATTTAATTAATAAATTATTGATATTTTATTAATAAATTTTATTGGTATTTTCGGGATATATACCTAATGATTATCCTAAAATATTTAAATAAATTTTGGGACAAAATATCAGAAAAATGTGAAAAAAGCACTATTGGTACGTTCGAGAGTTAAGTTAAATTAAACATTTATTTTATTATTATTGTTTTTATTGTTTAATATTTTTATTATTATATGATAACATATATTTCAATTAATCAATTATGTTTTAAAATAATCAATAGTATATACTTAATTTAAAAAACTACTAATAATATCAGTCAAGAACGATAATGCCATGTATTTACGTGGCATTAGACATTTTGTTAAAAGCAAAAATTTTCCTTGTGGTTTTGTGTTCCAAATACTTCTTTTCATTCCACGGGTTTTTTCTAACGTATTATCTTGATTTTTCCTTTCAAAAATTGTTATATTTTATAATAAAAATGCTTAAATATTTAGTTCTGGACATCAAGAACTATTTAAACTCGACAATTGAAATAATAGATAAAACATACACGAGTCGAAAACGGTGTATAAAATTTGAGCAGGGTCTGGAGCACAAGAGGAACTTAAGGTTATGTCTTCATGTAGTTGTATACAGTCTACAGCTATTTGAGTTGGTCTAAATACAATCAGAAAAGTGACTTGGGGGCTTTGTCTTCACAAAGCTACAAATCGATACCATTTATATCAGTTTAAATACAATGTGTAAATTATTCGTTATTCATTCTTTTCCTATTTTTTTATTGCTCATTTTTTGACTTTAATTATTTGAAAAAAATGAACAAAATTCTATTTTTGTTCATTTCCATTTTTATGGAAATTATAATTCAACATTAGTTTTGATGTATTTAAAAATATATTTGAGTTTTCTTTATTAGATAAATTTCATATTTAATTTCATTTACTAAATATAATTTTTGTTATTCATGTTACAATAACAATAAAAAGCCAAAACTTTTTTTAAAAACATTCAAAAAAAAAACAATTTTGAGAAATTATGTTTTACCATCTTTTTAAAAATTTTAGACTGGGCATTTTAGGAGTTGCGACTTCATAGTTACACGTTTAAAAGTTTTAATGTTTTATTCAAATTGTATGATATTTCTAAATAAAAGTGTAAAAGTTAACAGTAATTTTTATGTATCTTTTTATAAAATCATCAACAAATTATAATTTAATTAGTCATTATTATATATTCATAATTGTTGTGATGTTAAAGAAATACAACAGTTTCATTTTGTGTGTTGTGAGATGAAAAAAAATATTATGATAAGCAAGTAAAAATAAAATAATAAATAACACTTGTATATAAATGTTAACAAAAAGTTGTTGTATAATATTTGTGGATAACGACTCAATGACTTAATTAAAAAAAAGTATACTACGACAAATTCTTTAACATTTTTCATTGAACAAACAATATGTCACAATTATTTATCATAAGCTCCAATCAGAAAATAAATTACAGTAAAAAGCATCTATTTGTGGGTTTTCAAACAGAGAAAGAATATTTATTTGTGAATTTACCATGGAATTGTGAAGTAAATTCTATTCACTATTTTATACAT
>NW_004440098.1:3407-6532 GCF_000330505.1 Entamoeba invadens IP1
GGACATTGTTGTGCATTAGAATTTTTGGGATGAATGCGCTGTTCTGGATCTCGTATTTGTCGACATCTGAATCGAAAAGAACGTTCATTGAAACGCTGTTTGTTACTTGGAGAAGAAATTTTGTGTTGCGATCTGCTTGGTCTTCGATTCTCGAGATTCCCAAAACCTCCTTACTAATATACTCTTCCATTGATTCAACTCTACGCTGCTGCTCATCGCGCTGCGCTGGCGACGGTTTTTGAAATAGTTTGTACAGCCATTTGAACATATAATTTCAAGTTGATTTGAATGGGGCAAATCGTTGTAAAATGGAGTTTTTAAACTTGTTATTTTTCGTTAATAGATAAAATGATTATTAAAGTTATTACAGATATTATAATTGTATTGCATTTTGAATTGGAGAAAGTCAAGTGTAACTTCAATATTGTTAATACATTTTAAACAAGTTTACAACTGGATTTAAAAACAAACTTATTTTTTTATATGAAATCTACTACAATTATAGTTATTATAATAAATTATAATGGTTTTATTCATTATTTATAATTTATTTAAAATTAATTTAGTTCAAAACAAGTAAACAAACAGAATTATTTTTTTATTTTATTTTACATGAAAATTTTTCATGTTAAGTTAATATTGCACCTTAATTATATCATATATAATATAATTAATAATAAAAAATACTATAATGTTTAACTTAAAAAAATTTAGCAAAAAAAATAATTGATTTATAAAAAATTATAAAATTGTATTATTTTATTAATATTAGAAGACTCGGTTCTTAATTGGTTTTAAAACTAAATTGTTGTTACAAAAATAATATTTTTATTATTTTTATTATTTCGATAATTTAACAACAAATGTGATTATTAATTTAATAATTTTTCTATCATAGAATAATTTACAATATATATTAGATATTTTTATTATGTTTTTAAATTAAAATAATATAAAAACTAATTCACAAATAAATATTTTAATTTTTAAATAAAAAAACTACTAAATTAATAATAACCATTATTGTATTAATAATAATTAGAACAAATAAACTTATTTTTATAATTTAATTTTAGTAGAATTGTTAGTTTAAGAATAGTAAAAATAGATGAAATGAAGAAACATTCAATAAATTAGTTTTTAAACAATTTTTAAGATTCTTCGAACTCTTCATTTCGTTTTCTTTCCATTAATTTACAAAGAGCAATTAATTTGTTCGTTACTAACAACAAAACCGTCATCTTTCAAATTATCTCTGATATTTTCATTTTCATAAATTCCATCGACTAAGATCTTTTCAGCAGTATAAAACACCCCATTGACATTAGCTGTTTGTATTCTCTTCATTGGAATACAAACATTCGATTTCTTCCCATTTTTCAATTTAAAAACAGCGCCACAGAACTTTTCAGCGATTTCTATTAATATGTTGTTTGTTAGAGCGTCTTGGCTTCTTCTTTTTTGTTTCAGATTTTCAGATGGTAAATGAAAATCATTCAAGTTAAAGTACACTGTACCCTCTCTTGTAATTAAATCAATAACATATAACTGGTGTGTCGTCTTCCCTTTCTTATACAACTTATTCATTTTCACTTCAAATCCATTCAATGCCAACACTGAAATTAAAAATCCTTGTTGAGCAGCATCTCTGTCTGCAGATGCTCTTTTTGCTTGTAACAAACGACTAATATTATTAATAGAGTCATTCACAACTTCAGTTTTCTTTGTTTTCTTTAAATTGTTGTGTTCACTTGTGTGAGAATTAAACGGGTAGAATACAGTTGAAAATACAGTGGGATATTCCTCGTATATGTTTTTCTTCGTGAATGCACTGAGTTGTTGAGTTTGCATTTAAATTGAATACTGATTTATTTCGATTGACCTTTATATATAAATGCCAAACATCATCAAAGAACAACAAATTGAATTTAATTTATTAAAAATTTTAAAATAAGTAAAAATACGAAATTTAATTCCTGGTATTCCTTTTGTCCCGATCTTTTTTATCTATCTTTAGCTTCCTTTTGTTCATTTTTTGAAGTATTTTTATATGAAATAGTCTCATAATGACTTTTTAATTTGAGTCATTTACTCTTTACTGTGCTCATTTTATTATTTGTTAATAATTGAAAAACTATTATCAAATGGTTTATTTATACACGTTTATTATCCGTGGCTATTCGAACTGTGATTCCTTTTGTTGTCAATCCTCCTTTGATATTATATTTATTTTTGATGATATTTTACCTATTTCACGGGATTATATAATGAGACCATCGAAATGATTATTTTGCCTCACGTCATTGTTATTTAATTCTTTGAGAGAAAAAAATTGATGAGTAATCGCATTTTTTCTTTCCATAAAAACACAATTTACGTTTTTGTGAATTATAGTTTTTATATAATAATTTTAATATTTACTTATAGTTTGTAAAATGAAATGTTATTTAAATGGTATTTATTATAAAAATAATGTATCCGGTTTACAAAAGTTATCATAAAAGTTGACTTGATCTTGATGTTTTTTATTTTTTTTTTAAAGACATTGGTAACTCTTGAAGTTAATAAAATATTATAACATTTTTATAATTATACTATAATCAAATTAAAAAAAAACAAAAAATCTAATTTTAAATTGGTGACGTATTATAATAAAAATAATAGATATTTAATCATTGTTAATGAGTTTTAGTTTTGTTGACTATCTTTTATAAATCATTAATATTAAAAAAATAGTTTGTTTTAATACACAAAATATATAAATAAATTAATAGTTTTTAATACATTTTTTATTATGTAGAATAACAATTGTAATTGGTGTATTAATTTTTATAATATTTTTATTTATAGAATATAATTACTTATTAAACAATATTTAAATTATATTAATAATTTATAAATTATTCAAATTATCCAACATATTAAAGTTTCTAAATTCTTGAAATATAAAATTGAAACTGAAAATTAAATTTTTATAGCAATAATTGTAAGTTCAACTACATTTACATTTTTTCAAAAAAAAATTAATAAGAAAGTTTCGAATCTGTGTTTCAATTAATTTCTTATTGTAACTCATATTGGTTTAAGAACCACAATAATATAATTTTTTTAATTTTTGTGTAAAA
>NW_004440098.1:6632-11600 GCF_000330505.1 Entamoeba invadens IP1
CTTTTTCGGTTCTGATCGACAAGAAAAACATTTGAAAAGTTTTTTGAAATTATTAACAATTTGAATTGTTTACAAATAATTTTATTATAGTTTATTTCAAATGGAGTTTCTGTGTTAAAATAAAAGGGTTTTAATTGGAAATTGACCTTCTGTTTGTATACTCAAATTATATATATATAATATAAAAATTATTAATTAACAAAGATTGAAAAAAATTATTTTCATTTTATTTCATGTGCAAAGTGTTATAAAATAGTAAATAAATTTATTAATTGTAATAATAAAATAGTTTTCTCAATTGAAAAAAAAAATGAAAGACAGTTTCCATTTCAATAGAACTAAAAAAAAGAGGGCGACTTTTGATAGAATCCCGATTTTTCACGATTACGGGAACTGTCAAAAATTATTTACGAATGTGGAATTTAAAACGCTTTTACTATAAAAAGAAAAATACAATCTTTCTCTCTCATTCTCATGCCACCAACAATTGACGAAGCCAAATGTGTCGGATGTGGAGCTTGTGTCTCTGCTTGCCCATGCGCTGTCCTTGAGGTCCAGGGCGACAAGTGCAAGGTAGTCAATGCTGATGCTTGCTGTGAATGCCAGACATGCAAGGGTGAGTGTGGACAAGATGCTATTTCCTTCTAAGTGAGTCGATTCTTTTAATGTTTAAATTTATTATTTATTAATCTACTATAAATATTAATATACTTCTTGATTCTTTTATTGAGTAAAGTCATTCTTAAAACCGTGCGACTTTGACGTGTCAGTGCAACTTTGTTTATAGTATAATTATAATAAAACAATTATATGTTTTTAGAAACAAAACAAAAAACACAAACAAATTTCTTTAAAACTATTACTATAATTAAAATACTATAACTAAACTATAACTAAAGTTGCACAATTTTTCTCAATTATTTTTTTGGGTTGCACCATTCAACTGCCTTCTGTTTATTGTAATTTTGCAGCGAAAGAGTCTCTTTGGATCACACGAATTGGCTTGTCTCATTATTTTCTTATTATAAACGAGATGTTTATCATTTGTTCCATCCACAATCGATATACAACAATGTTTTATTCGTTTTGTATGACAATTAAAATTCTGGATTTTTAATGTTTTTTATTAGAACAAGCAGTTGAACTTATCATTTAAATATCGAGTTATATTTTATGTTGATTTATAACCTAATTCCATTTTTGTTATTGTTTTTGTTATTGTTGAAAAATAGAGTTTCACCTTTGTTGTGAGTAAAAAACAAAGAAAAAATAAAGTTGCACACTTATTCGGAATGACTTTATTGAAATTTGTTAATTTGTATAATTTATAGGTTATTAAAATTATAATATACTAAACTTAATTTTTTAATTGAAACATAGACGTTTTCTCATTTTTTTGTTATTCTTGTGAAATACAATTGGTTTATTTAGTTCCAATGATTATTTAGATTTGTTGACCAAAGACCACCAAAAAATTGTCGTATACTTTTCATTTTAGTATTAAACAAACTAAAAAATTGTATATATAATTATACAACATTGTCACTCTGCCTTATGTAAAACTTGGCCTTGTGTAATATTTTTATAATTAATTTATAATTCAAATAAATTATTGTATAGTTTGATAATTTCAAACCAAAAACACCAAAAATAATAAAAAATAATTTTAAACCCAAAATTTTACAAAAAAATAGAATAAAAATACTTGAACGACAATTTTCTGGTGCTGTTTATCTGTTTTTGAATTATTAATTATAAATAGGGTTATTTTCGATGCCAAGATTATTACAAAACATAGCAATTAAGATGATATTTTGTTGTTATTTTCTTTTTCTTTTTCATTTGTATTGTTATTATTATTCAAATATTTTTTTTAAGTTTTAAGTGTTGTTGTTTTATTTGGTTTGAAGTGACATTTATGTCAAAATATGATAATGACACAATTGTTCAACATTCCTGTCTAACAATCGAATGTGATGTTTGTTTACATCAAATTAAACTTTATTTAAATAAATGTAATTATAAAATCACACAATTTATAAACGTTTTATTTATTATAAATAATAAGACCTTTTAACAAAAAAAAGTAATACATTGTCATTGAAAATACATAATGAAATATTCTTTGAATATTACATGTTTGATTCAATATCATTCAACCAAAACACAATACAACAATTTTTATTGACAAATTAAAAAATTTTAATGGTATGCATTGTTTTTTTAATTAACAATTACAGTATTTATTTTGTAAATAAACAAACAAATTTAACACAATTGGTGTTGTTTTATATATTAAATGATTACATTTTTTTTCTTTCTTATTAATTGTATATTTTTGTAATTGTATTTCAAACGTAGTTCCATTTTAAGATATATCGTTTTGGTACTAGCGTGGTTAAATTGTTTATATTCCTAAGGTTAAAGAAAACAAAGACTTGTGTACAATTTAACTGTGAGTACACTATAAACTAAATAAAAACTTTATATCAATAATTTCAATTCATTTAATTTACTTCTTAAGTGTTTTTTGTTTTCCATTTTAAATTTAACACTTTTACATAAATTGATTTAACAACATTTTATCAATTGTAATCAAAACACACAAATAATGATTGTATTTTAACTTAAACAAAAAACAATGAAAAGGATGAATTACAAGTTAGAAGACCGAGATAGTACCTCTTGGGATAACTACCTTCGCCTGTTTTCCAAGAAGACCAAGTGTTTTTTTATTGATTTCTTTTCCTTTAGTTCTTATTTCTCTTTCATTAATAACAAAGTTCCCTGAAGCTATTTTCTTGACTGTTTCTCCTTTTAATGTTTTCTTTTTTCCATTGACGACTTTTGTTGTGAATTCGAATGAGTACTCAGTCAGAAAGTCTGCCAAGACAAAGAGCATTTCATTGACTCTATTCGTTTCGATTCTTCTTTTGGCTGTTTTCATTGGAACACCATTCTTTAAGTCAAGGGCAAACCTTTCTTTGCACCTTTGGTCACAGAACTCTTCAATGTCAATCACGTCATTTTCGACGACTATTGACTGAATTCTAACTATCTGTTCAAAGACATTGGCCTTCTTCAATGGTTGCTTAATAGTAATGTCAAACATGCTATTAAGAAGTGCTAACATAACACCTTGTTCGTAGACTTGATAGTTTCTTATATTTCTAAAATCACTTCTAATGCGACTCTCAGTGTGTAACTTAAGACTGGATTGAGTGGACTTTTCAATAGAGTCGACTGAGCTTTCGATTTTTTTGTAGAGTGTTGATTGCATTTGCATTTGAGTGTGAGTTGTTGGGTTATAAGTTTTGGAGATTGTTTTTATATGGTCGTCAATGGTCAAATTCTTCTTTATTCGTTAAATATTGTGTTTTGTTTTACCGACTAACAACGATTTTTTTTCCACTCGTTTTCAATTGATCGGATTTTTTTATTTTTTATGATAATTTCTTTTTATTAATTGAAGTTGTTTGAATAAGTTTTATATATTTGAAGAACTCGCTCGAGAACTGACAAGTCCACAAGCCAAGAATATCTTCGTTGGGGCTATTTTGAGGAATTTTTAGTTTCTATTTTTGGTGCATAGTTTTTCAAAAATATAACTCTGTTTTAACCAAATCTCGCTCCGGTCGTCTAAACGAAATGAACTTTTCAAAAGCTCCAAAATAGGGAATTCCACGACTTTCGTTATGAACAGACAGTGTTTGAATAAAGAGGAAATGCGTTCCAATATCTTTTTTTCTTCGACAAATATTTTTGGTAGAAAATAATTGAAAGAGTTTTTTGGAAGTTCCAACGAACCAGCAAGTCAAAACTTGTTTGACCAAAAGTGTTAATCAAAACTATAATTTATGATTCTTTAATTATATTATTATAATTTAAAGAGATGATTTGAGAAGGTGGAATTCAATTGTAACAACGTTAGAATAAACAAGAGACTTTTTCGTAACACTACGACAAATATTTGCCTTTTGGTTAATCCAAAGTCTTTAATTTATATAAAAAAGCAAATTTGGTTTTTTATACAAAGAAACGCCGAAATTTAATGGGTAAATAAAAAGAAGAAAAATTACACAAAGTTAAATTATTCCACAATTCATTTATTACAAAAACAATCAGGTCATACAATGTTTCAATTCTAAAATTGGAATTACTAAATTGGCGGTAAAAGATGACAATTCTACCTTTTCAGTCGATTTGATTGGATTCTTTTTCATCAATCAAGCAACTCTAATAGTGTGAAACTATTTACGAAAAAAACATATTCAACGAGAAAAATGGATCGTCGTGAATTAACAACAGTACCCCAGAATTCATTATTAACGATTCTATTTTTGGGTGTTAGAATAATCCCTATTTATATTATTGTTTTCGCTTGAAGCAGAAAAGGTTTGTAATAAAAAAATATAAGACTTCTATCAAGTTGCAACATAAAAACAATTTGTCATCTTTCACCAAAACTTAACGCTTTTAAATTTAGATATTGAAAATAGTTCTTTGATGTTGTATATTCTTTTTTGAATAAGAATATCATTAAATTATTTAATTAACAAACAACCTTAAAAATGGTTAAAAAAGCTCAAAGATTAAGTTATTTATAAGAAGTGGTGTAGATATGGCGACATCGAATATAAATTAAATCAAAAAAGTTTGATGTTGATAGTTCATGAAAATAAACATATAACTAAAGATAAATAAGGAAGTCTGACGCATTTCATTATATAAATAAAAAAATATTTGATTCTGTTGTACTGTATTGTAAAAAATAAAATCCATTCAATTAAGTTGTAATAAAATGATATTATCTTATTAAAGTTATATTTATTGATTAACAACTACTTCATCATACAACATCTTATTAAATTAACAATTTTATGAGATATGAAAGGTAATAAATATATAGAAACAATGTCATTCTCTAATAGTTTTACTTTATTTGATATTAATCAACCACTGATACAA
>NW_004440097.1:0-2186 GCF_000330505.1 Entamoeba invadens IP1
AATAATTACTTAGTCAAGATGGATGGAAAACTTATATGTTAAATACTAAAGACGCCATTGATGAATTTCTTAATTCTGTTTCTGAAGAATCCATGTGTTTTATCAATAAACAAGAAGTAAATGATTCTATAGATTCTACTTTTTATGTTCAACAAACTATTCCCGAACCATTATTCATATTAGAATTAAAAATATCTCCATATCTTTATACTGAAGATCTTATTCATCAATACAAAACTACTGGCGGAAGCTTTTTCCCTTATCATTATAAACCAGAATTTGAAATATTTGGTCAATATCTTGCTAAAGCACAAATATTCAGTTCATTGATTAATGAAAATGAAAAGGTTAGATCAGAATTTGATTTAAATTGTTTCACTTATGCTTTAAAACAAGCTAATGTCGATGATGAAACTTTAGAATTAGTATTAATTCATTGTAGAGGTCGTTATCAAAAAGCCAAAATGTTAGATGAATTATGTAAATCTGCTCATATTCGAATTAGAATTGATAGAGAGAATACTGATAAATCAAACAAACATAAAAATAGAAAAATAGATTATTATGGTTGTGAACTTAAAGATGCTAAATATAATTTAGAAATGTTTTTATATAGAGATTCTTTAATGAAAGGCGATCATTATATTTTGAATATTGATATTCCAATTACTCCATTTTATCTTAAAAATAGAGAAGAACTTGATAATTGGGCTATTACTCATAATTTAAGTATAAAATCAATGTTTAACAAGCAACGTTATAATAAAAATAAACAATGTTATGAAGTTAAAGATAAAAATAGTAATACTATCAAATTATCAGATCTTATTATTTATATTAGAGATCATAATGGATTTGAACCTTATTCTCTTTCTGATGTTTTACATTTGAAATCTGATTTATCTGAATATGTATTACAATCATTAAATACACTTGAATATCTTCCTTTTGAAACAAGAAAAATTGAAATCAAAGAAAATAAACGAAAAGAAGTAGATCATTCTTATTGGTACGCTGATTTTGAAGCTTCAACACAAGGATATCATAATCCATATTGTGTTTGTTATTCTAAAAGAGGTGAAGATAAAATTTATAATAAATATGGAAAAGATTGTGCTTATGATTTCTTATGTGATTTACCTCATAATGCTGTTTGTTATTTTCATAATCTTAAATATGATGGTTCATTCCTTGCTAAATATGGTGTTAATAGATGTATTAAGAAATCAGGTAAAATCATGCAAATTACTCTTAAATTCCAAGGTAAACAATTAACTTTTAAAGATTCTTATGCTTTAATTTCAACTAGTTTAGCCTCTTTTCCAAAGATGTTTGGCTTATCTAATATTCAAAAAGAGATCTATCCTTATAATTATTACGGCCCGGGGGGCCTCAGACGTGAAACGTCGTACAATCAAGAACGTGTTGAATCTAATATTGGAAATATATTAGAAGCTGATTTATACGAAATACAACAATGGAATGAAGATCAATTTAAATTATTTGTTAAGAATATTGATTCTATTGATAATTGTAGAACGGATGAATATCATTTCAATATGAAAGCTTATTGTGTATTCTATTGTAATCAAGATGTTAGAATCTTAAAACAAGGTCATTCCAAATTTAGAGATATGTGTTTAGAATATTTAAATATTGATGTCGATAAAGTAATTTCAGCAGCTTCTTTAGCTAATACTTACTTTAAGCATAACGTATATTCAAAAATAAATAATTTAAAAGAATATGGAGGAAAAGTTAGAGAATTTATTCAAGGAGCTATTTATGGAGGGTAGATGTATGACTAGAGATAATAAAAAGTGGTATGTAAATGATGAATTATATGATTATGATGCTTGTTCATTATATCCTTCAGCTATTAATAGATTAAAATTAGCAACTGGTTCTCCAATTGTTATTCCTAAAAATATGTTAATTAATGATTATTTACTTAATCACCTTATGGATGAACAACAATTAGAACCTACTGAAAGTAAATTTATTTCTGCTTTTATTGTTGATATTGATATTACTAAAGTAAATAAGAAATTACATTTCCCATTGATTGTTAAAAAAGATAAAACTGGTAATCATAATACTAATGAACCTTGTGTTATGAGAGTTGATAATATATTATTAGAAGATCTTATTAAATTCCAACAGATTGAATATAAAATAATTAGAGG
>NW_004440097.1:2286-3833 GCF_000330505.1 Entamoeba invadens IP1
ATACTGAATTGGGTTCATTTTTAAAAAATATAAATGTCAAAGGAACAAGAATTATCTAAATTTTATAATACTTATAAAAATAAAATAGAATATGCATATAATAATAGAGATAAATTATATGGGATTAATCCTAATACTAACTCAAAGCACAATTTAAAAAATTTTTATTCTGGTATTTATAATTATTTTAATATTAGTAATAATAGAACACAAAAATTATTAGATGATATATATGATATATATACTACTAATAAACGAAGTATAAATGCAAGTATATCTAAAATGCTAGAAGTTACTGGTTCACATGAATTTAAAAAAGATGCAAATACACCTAAACCAGAAGTTAAAGAAATTAAACAAACACCAGAAATTCAATTAAATGCTGAATTAAGACCTCAACCGTCAGCCTACGGCGTGAGTTTCTCGTCAATTCAACCACACGGTACAACCACTACTATAGCTACTTATCCACCAACTAATTATTTTAAGAAAGATAGAACAATTAAACAATTATTTAATGTAGATATGAATCAATATGTTCCATCATTAGCTAAAAATATATATACTTATTTCAATAACAAAGATATAATTTATGCTAATAATTTTAAACCATCTCCATCTAAATATTCATTTTATAATAAAAATTTTGCTTATAAATTTGTTGCAATACCAAATACTTATATGTTTGATATATTGTATTTCTCTGATAAAGATAAGAGAGTAACTCAACAAAAATATGATAAACCATCTGTAAAAATAAATTTTGATCACAGAGTTCATAAAAATAATCCATTACATCCATACCTAATAGGTATAAATGTTAATACAAGATATGGGTATGTTATTTCTATTAAAGATAAAACTGCATCATCAATTATAAATGGTTTTGAAGAATTATTTAAACAAGGAATAAAAATGACAAATTTAATATTTGATGGAGAACGAGGTATATCATCAAATGATTTTGCTGATTATATTAATTCTAAGAACATTAAATTATTTGTTACAGCAACAAAAATTCATACTTCTACAGCTCCTATTGATAGATTATGTAGAACTATAAGAGATTTATATGTCAAATATTATATTTTAAATGATGATGAATATAAAAACATTATTAATTCTATATCATTTCAAAACATGAAACGAAAAGAATTACTCCAATACATGACTAAAATACGTAAATTATTTAATGAAGGAGATCCAAAACGTATAACACCAGTTCCAACAACAGAAGAAGTATATAAATTAATGCAATATTATAATGATAGTTGTCATGATGGTTTAGTAAAAATATTTAGAGAATGTGGTAAAATATATAATTTTTATTATATTGATCCTAGTTACATAACACCTAAAATGGTACAAAATGATAAAATGTTAGAGAGAATAATTATATCATATTGTCAACATTATAATCAAAAAATAAGAAATAAATTAAAAAATTCAAAATATGATTTTAACAATGAAGAAGATGTTATTTTATTTGATGTTGAAGATGGAAATTTAAGAAAAAATAATAAATATATTGATTCTAAAAATGGAAA
>NW_004440097.1:3933-5416 GCF_000330505.1 Entamoeba invadens IP1
GTAAAATTAAATTTCATAAAAAGTGATAATTGGTATAAAAAAGTTACTGATCAATTAATGTCTTCATTATTACCTGGAATTATTAATAATGAAGATAATACAGAAATATTTAAACAAATAATGAAAGGTATTTCATCATCTTTTGTTGGAGGTTATGAAGAATATAAAGGATTGGTAGATAAATTAAAAACTAATATTCCAGATATCAACACAATTAAAGCAATGAGTGAAGAAGATTTAAATCAAATTTATACAGATATTATGAATAATAAAAGAACAGTATTCTTATTTCAGAAATGAAAAAATCATCAAAAGAAATTAATTCAACAGAAGATATTGCAGAACTTAGATCAAAAGCACAATATAAACTTGATAAATTAGTAACTAAAGAAGCGTTAAAAGCTGGTATCACAGTTAAATAAATTATATAAATATATGTTTGTTTATTTTTTTTGTTCTATAAAATGAGAAAATTATACATGAATTTACATAATAATAATTGCAAAGTAATAAATACATATCAATTTGAAGTTGAATTACCAATTGAATTTGTTTCTTCTACTAATAATAAATGTATTAATACTATTGCTACTAGATTCTATAATTCATCAGGTCAGATTGATTGTGGAAATATTTTAAGAAGTGATTTGAATTCTAGTAATAATTATCCTCCACAAGATGGATTTATAATTTTTGCTAACAGTGATAATCAAAAAACATTTGAAATCAAAGACAATAAACGAAAAATAAAAATATGGTTTACTGATTACAAAAATAATATAATCAATATTGATTCAGATTATTATTTCATTGTTCAGTTACAGTTAATGTTTTAACTTGAGAACCGTAGGTTCGTAGAATACTAACTTGAGAATTAGTGTTTTAATTTACCATAAATCGTTTCTAGAATTATAATAATTATAAACAGTACTTGATTCAAAAATATCATAAATTGTAGTTGTAGTAGTTCTTCCTAATGAATTAATAATATATGTTTTATAATCTGTAAAATTAGATACAGCTTTAGATGACATATATATTTTTAGTGAATAATCTTGACATATTTCTATAATAGATGATGTATTTGTTATTTGTAAATTTGGTTCTATTAGATATATTCCATTATTATATATAGTTATATTACTCCACATTAAATTTGGATTACTTCCTGAATAATTAATACCAGGATAAAATAAATTATTAAGATTACAATATAAATAAACACATATTGGTTTAGTTGTTATTGATGATAAATTACTATTTGATGTAAAATTCTTTGGTAAATATAAACTGAAATAATTAAAACAATAATATCCATCACCCCATAAATAACCAACTGTATCTGGTATTATTATTATTGGATGCTCATTTATATTAAATAGATTTTGTACTGTTGTATATATTTTTCCATTCAACATACTTCCACCACTAACTTGTTCAATAACTTTATAAATTTCATTATTAATAATTACATATGGAACTA
>NW_004440097.1:5516-6825 GCF_000330505.1 Entamoeba invadens IP1
AAGTAATAACTTTATTGTTGCAGATAAATATGATTTATCAATGTTAGTTACATGAAAAGATGGATCTGTAATTTGAATCTTAGAATGAGCTGAAGATTTAAATGGAACTTGTTGTTGATAAGCATTTACAGTTATCATTCTTGCATCATGTACACCATCATTTGCAGTAATTATTTTTTGTTGTTCATCAAAATATTTTAGGATATCACCTCTATTAGCATCTTCTAAAACTGAAGGAATTCTTATGTTAGACATTTATTAAGAGTAAAAATATGAATTTTATAAATATGAAATGCGACATCCTGGATTTTATAAAACACTAAAAAATTTTGCAAATAATATGTTAAATAAAGGTGGACATGTATTAAAGACATATGGAAACATAATGAATAAAGTTGTTAATGTTGCTAAGCCTATAATAAATTCTGTACCTGTTGTTGGGCCTATGATTGGTAATATTGCTGATAAAAAATTTCAAACATATTCTAAATTTGGTGAAAGAATGATTGATGTTAGTAAAGGATCAGATCCTCTTAAATCATTACGCAACTTTGGTCATAATGATATCAAAAATATATGGATCAAGTAAAATTTTAGTTATAAATATATTTTTTATTATATCTTAAATGGTAAAAAGCCCTTTATTCTGGCAAAAATTAAAGAAAGTTAAGGATTTCATTCCTAAAATAGGAAAAGCAGCTGTATGGTTTAATGATAATGTTATAAAACCTATAAAACCATATGCTAAAAATTTAATAGAAGCATATGACACGTCTGGTATAGGAAATAAGATGTTAGATTATAGTAGCGACTTAATAGATCAATACAAAACTAATAAAAAAGTTAATGTACCAGATACAACTTCTTATTCTAATAAATTTGTTGAACAATTAATGAATACTCAACGTAGTGATAAAGATAAGAAGAGTTTTAAATGGTTTTAAGATTAGATAATTTATATTTTTATCATAAAAAATGAGTGTTTATAAATTACAATCAGATGATGCAAAATCATTTGATAATGAATCAGAATTTCTTAAATATTATGATAAAAACAAGAAAGAAATCGATGAAATTAAAACTAAATCATTGAATTTGAGATATAAAATTAATGGTTATAAAATAGGAAGAAGAGATGGAAAAATAATATTATATCCAAATAAGATAGAAAATACTAAAAATAATATAGAAGAAAGATTAACTACTCTTGAAAATATATTTAGAGATTTTATTAAATCTAATCCACAATTATTTCATTCGTAATAGAATCAAATATAATTTTTTCATATTTTTCGAGTTTATTATAAAC
>NW_004440097.1:6925-8097 GCF_000330505.1 Entamoeba invadens IP1
TCTATTATTGAATATTTGGATTAATTTTAAAATTTCAAATTCTTCCAGTGAAGTCATTTTAAAGGGGAAAAATAAAAATTTATATTAAAACTTTTAGAAAAATAAATAGTTACGTTTTCAATTTTATTTTTAAAATAAAAGTTTTTCTAAATTTTGGGAAAATTTAGAAAACGATTTGAAAACGCGTCCTCGCGATTTTAAATTATTAAAAAATATAGGAAAAATTCTGTCCCCCCTAAATCTACATAATTTATATACTACTCCAAGAATACAACGAAAAAAACACAATATAAATAGATGATCTGTAAAAAAATATTTGACAAAGATTAATAATTGAAATATAACCCTCGTGGTTTATAGAAACATTTTTAGTTTCTCCACGAGGGTTAACATCGGAGCGAATAGGAAGGGAAGAAAACCCAGATATGAAGCGAAAACGAAGGACCAAACATATAGCAGGAGTCACCCAGGAAAGGATAGAGTTAAACTGTTGGGACCCGAAAGATGGTGAACTATGCTTGTGGTGTTTGAAGCCGAAGGAAACTTTGGTGGAAGGACTTAGGAGTGTTAATGTGCAAATTACTTGCAATATATGAGTATGGGGCGAAAGACAAATCGAACTATCTAGCAGCTGGTTCCACCTGAATATTCCTTTGGGAATGTTGAAGTGAGGAAGTAGTGACGATTGGTAAAGACAATGATTACACATGATGGACAGTTTGATTTTTCAACATTTTAACAAACTATGAATAGTCGAGAGATTCAAAAATATAAACATTTATTAGGAGTGAGCATATGCGGACTTCAAATCGGCCAAGTCTGGTAAGCAGGACTGGCGATGCGGGATGAACCAAACATACAGATAAAGTATCCAAATCTTGCATGAGGAGAACCATTGAAAATATTTATTTATATTGACAGGAAATTTGCCATTGAAATTGTAAATTTTTAGAAAAGTGTAACAACTCATTTACCGAATGGATGAGCCCTGAAAATGGAAGGTAATAAAATGAGAGAGGTGATATTGTATTTTTGTGGAGGCTGAGGCACACGAGGAGTAAGGAAATACATGGTGTCAAAAATACGTGAGAGATAAAGGTCGAGAAGTAATTTTTATTGAAACAGACTTGAGTACAGATCTTGGTGGAAGTAGCAGATACTTAGAAGAAAAA
>NW_004440097.1:8197-17601 GCF_000330505.1 Entamoeba invadens IP1
TATTTTTACTCACGAACGTTTTTAATTTTTTGGCGTGAGGAAATTATGATTGTTTTCTTTGTTTTGTTTCATGGCAAAGTTGATTTTGTTATAATTTGTGTTGTGTGTATCACGTTCTGACAATTTTAGCTGTAAATTTTAGACATGTTTTGATTTATTTGTCATCTTTGGATAGTTTTAATGTGTTGTGATTTGTTATATTTGGGTTGTTTTTAAAAGGTCTTTGATATAAATTCTATTTTGTAATTCAAATGGTATTTAAAAAATTGCCATTTTAAAAATATGTTTTGATATTTTAAAAATTTTGTTTTTTGAATTGTTATTTTTTAGTATTTATATTTATGTTATTGAAATGTAATCGATCCCGTTAAATGAAGTATTTATTACCTATCATTTTTGGGTAAATATACAACATTTCAATATGTATGTCTTTTAACTATTTTTATTGATATTTTAAGTTATATATTTGGTTGATTAATTTTATTAAGAGTAAATTTATTTTTTTTTGTCCTATAACTGTTTTTGATTAATCAATGTTTTAAAATAAAATGCCCGATTTTGTAGAAACTTTCTCGACATATCTATCCTAATAAACAATAATTAATTCCCGTTTGTTTTAAAGATATTCACGAAATATAAACCAAAAATATTCCCAACAAATTAGGTCGAATGCGTATAATATTAATTTATTTTTTTGATTAAAATGAAATTTTCCTAAGGCATAATGAAAACAGGAAAAATATCCGAGGGTTTAAGAGACCCTAAATGTATTGCTAGTTCCAATTGGAGTTTTTTTGACAGACTAAAAAAATGGGGAACCTTGTTTGAAGGGGTTTCTTGAGAAAAATAAAAAAACCCAACTTTTAAGACAAATAGGGGCAGGCTTTTCCCATTCTCACCGCGTCTAAATATAGAATTTATTTACTATATTTTATAATTTTATAATTATAATTATAGTAAATGGGCGTTTTGGATAATATTAGGTCTGGTTCCCGAATTCAAGAAATGCCGAAAAAACACCTTAAGTCAGTGGAAACCGAGTGAGACGGAGCATTGAAAAGAAGGCTCTGAAGGCACACTCAAACAGTCTGTTTGTGCACCGTTTCACCCACTTTCCAAATCCTCCCTTGGCGCGGACCCCCCTGACCCCCCCCCCCGCAAGCGGGGGGAAACCACATCCGCGTCCACACAGTACGGACAAGGAAAGTGGGTGACATGGGGACGCACAAACAGTGGCTGAAAAGTGGACTCCCTTTAAAAAAACAATCGCGGCAAATAGTTTATTTTGGTTAAGGTGGTGGTGGTGGAAAAGGACTGTCCCATTATTAATTCCGAATAAATATAGTTTTATATTATTTACACTACAAAGTTTCAACACGTTAAAACGTTTAAATAAATTTGTAACAAACACACATAATTGTTAATATACATGTATATATAATAATAGTTTTAAGTTGAATGATGACCGTTAATGACAATGTTATTTTCAATTAATGATTGTAACTTATGTGTTATTAATGTGACATTTTGTTAAAACGAAAAAAGTAAAATATTATTAATTGTTACTTATTTCATTGTCTAACTATGTTAATGTTCATAATGATCATTTAATCGCTTATTGTTGATAATTACATGTTAATGAGATATCATAAACAATTAAAATTGTTTTGTTTTTTAATATCACAACATACAACAATAAACACATGTATTTTGACAACATCACAACATTTATGATTAATTAATAAAAAGGTGTATTTATTATTTTTTTTAAATAATTTATAAACAATAATTTATAAATAATTGTTTTTTGCTAATCTTTTGTTTTAAAAAACAGCCTAAAAACTTAATAACTATCAACTATGTAAACATGTAACATCAAATTAAAACTTTAATTGATAACATAACTAAAAATAAAAAAATATCACATCTACAGCATTTTTATCTTTTGACTTGGAGCTCACAAATACATGCACACGAGATATTAAAATCTTTTGTTCCGTAGTCTAAGTTTTAATACTTATGAATTTTAATTGAATCAAAAAACAGAAATTGTTAATTCTTTCATTGAGTTATGAAACCTGAGTATGTAAATCTATATGATATAGCTTGTTAATTCAACTTTTTATGTTGAACCAATATTATTTTGTGGGTACGTCATAAATTTGAATGAATATAAAAATAATGAGGATCAGATACTTTTAAACATATTTATATATAATAATATGTTGATATTATATTTTCAAATTAAAAACAACAACTCAAATATAAATGAATAATTTTAATTAATGGTTAATTAGTCTTTACTCATTAAGTCCAGATCATAAAAATAAAATATTTTGCCAAATTCATAAAAAAAACCGGTTATTACATATGTATTGAACTTAATGAACATTTTTGTTCTGTTATAAACAAAGAGCATTAAAAATAATATTCAAAAAATAATATTAAATGGATATCGACATATATAAAAAGTTATATTGAATAAAGAATCATAAGTTTTCCAATTAATTGTTGGTGTAAAATGTGATGTTTAACAATTGTTTTAAAGTTTTAAATGTAATATGCAATAAATTGTATAAATTATAATGTGATGGTGATTTTATATTGATTGTAAATCGTTTGCCTGAACAACCTTTTTATGTTTCAATATTTTTTTTTACAAATTAATTAAACTTGAGGTTATGATGTCAAATATACAAGTTGTGAATAAATCTATAGTCTTTTTTTAAAGTTTATCTAATACCTTTTTAGATTATTACAATATTTCGAGAAGTTGTACAAAAAATATATCCCAATTATTTTTTTAGCTTTTTACTTAATGTGATGTTTAAATAGAATTATTGCTATTTATTTGTCCCCCAGATAACATTAAAAAACTGCCTTTATATTGAAACTTTAGATGATTTGTTTAATCATAAAAATTATCTAATTATTTGTTTTGGATAATACAAACATTTTTGTTTTTTAATTTATTATTTTTTGTTAAACTACTTTTTGGTTCAAAATTATTAGTTCTTTCAATTTAAATATTGTTGTATACACGTTTTCAGTTAATCATATTAAAGACAATGTTGATGTAATTAGTTTCAAAAGTGTGATTTCGGTAAATCTATCTTATACTGCTCCCATTTATTTTTTCCTAATTGTTGTCTTATATAAAAAGAAAATAGCAATTTGATAAAACCCTTTTCACGTTATTTTCAATAATAATTAAGTTTATTTTCAGGAAAAATAATCAGTTAAAATTCAGTTAAATAACTGCGAAGCACTAGTTGCGTCTATTAGTTGTGTTGATTATGTTGTTGTTCTAAATGAAATAAAAAATACAACAATTTTCAATACCAAACATTGTTAACATGACCACTTTTATGAAGATGGCTTTGAAAATCTTACACAATTTTGTTGTAATTGATATAAAATTTGCCTAATAGTTTACAAAAAATAGGTTTTTTGGACCGAATTCATAAAAACTGTTTTTTGAAAGTTAAAACAGAAAAAACAAATTTTATTTTTAGTAAAAGTCATCTTTTACTTTTACCATTTAAACAAATTTGCCGCAAAAAACAACATATTTTGTTAAATAATTTAAGACTATAATTTTTCATTAATCAACTTTAGTTTATTTAATTAATTGTATAAACTATAATTAATCAATAAAATAATGAAATTGAATAATTTATAAAATAACATATAATTTGTCATAAAATACTACGGCACAGTTTACTGTGGATTGGCTGTAAAGGTGTGGATGATAAATATAGACTAACAATCTTCGTTTTTACATATCAGATGTTATGATTAATATAACTTGTATTTTTTAATGGTTTTTGTTGGTATTTGCCGTATAATTCTATTCTAATTAATATGTATTGTTATGATTTTTTAATAACATAAATAATAACTTATGGTTACAATGTGGTAATCTGCCATTTAACTTTTTAACGTTTTTATAGTAAAAATTACATTTTATTTAACTATGTTAATAGAATTTGTTTTGTGATTATTCTGTCATTTTTATGTTCATTAATAATGTACTATTTTAATATAATTGATTGATATTGATTAATAGTTTAGTTTAGACATAAAACCTTTGTCTTCAACATTTTCAACAAAACCAGAATATAATTTAGGATGTAAAACCCGTATTTATACGTATAATTTGCGCCAACTAAAAGGGATTTATTTAACAAATTTCAATTCCCAAATATTATTATTAAAATAATAAACTAATGGAGTGTTTATATAAATTACAATACTATTAGTAAAATGTGATAATAAATGCATTTTTGAGCCACGATTAACTAACAATAATAATATAATTGTTAATTGATATTTAAATTAAATATTTTTTAATGCAGAAAATGGGAAATTTCCCAAATTTAAATCACATAAATCACTTTTGAAATGTTTTTTCAATTAAAAAAACGACAAAAATAGCGTTACATATATCAAATAAACGGGATAATACACGTAAATTATGTTAGTTATTTTATTTGTTCATTTTGATCTATTCTTATTTTACCACTCCACAAAAAGGCTGAAAATAGCGTTTTTTCTTACTATGAAATTATTGCAAAATTTGGAAATACTCCTTATGGGGGTATTTATGTTTGTGTATCATTTTTGTCCCATAAATGATTATAAATAATAATTATTACTTTTAAAAATCATAACATATGGTTTCAAACGAATATTTGAATTTTTTCGACAAAAAAATAAGAGGCTATCCAAACAAAATAATCCAATCCACAGGGATTCACCATTTCCGTGTGGGCACGCTTTATCACGTTAACACTCTTAAGTAATAAAACGAAATTTTCAAAAACTTTTAAATACCAATTCAAAATGTAATATTTCAATGTATACGTATAAAAACTCTAAAATATATAATCTTAAAAATACAAAGATCTAAAAATAATCAAACATAATTATTTTTTGCAGTCTTAAAACAAGACTGAACATTGAGAATCAAAAATGCAATAATTAAAAAAACAGTCCTAATATTCCAAATTTAGTTCAATGTTTAAGCTGTTGTAAGTTTGATATTATATTTTATGACCCCCTACTCATATAATTTCAAAATTTTTGAAATTTTTTTGGTAATGTTAATTAAAGAAAAAAATATCAATAACATATATTATTTATTAAATAATATTAAAATATATTTAATTTGCATAATTTACTACCAAAATTAGTTAAATTATATTAAATTATAATACTTACATAAACAGTTTTTAATATTTATAACATGTTAAATTCATTTCATGTTGATTTGTTTTTATAAAATAACAAGTTAAAGTTATTAATAATTTATTTATCAATAACGCTAAATAAAATTTGTGAAATAAACCTTGTAATCTTAGTATTGTTTTTATTATTTTTTTGCTATATTTTATTTTAGTTGAGAAGAATATTTATTATCAAAAGAACTTAAGCATTTCAGAATGTGAATTCAATTAAAACTCCGTCCAATATGTAAACTTCAATTTTACGTCAATTTGTATGGTGTTGTAGCATAAATTAATTTGTTATTAATTTTTACGATTTATTATTCATTTCAATAATAATATAATTAAATAATTAAAATAGTACTTTAGTGTTTTTGATTATTCCTTGAGTTTTGTCAGTTTGTGTGTATTCTCAAACACGATACCTTTTAATTTTTGGATTTTTAATTTCAGTTATTAGTTTTTCAAACATGAAAAGTTTAATTTCTTTCGGTTTCGCTTTTTTGGTTTTATTCATTTCTTCTGCTATTTTTAAAACTTCTTCGTTTGAAAGAAGTTGTTTTCTTCCCCTTTCCAAAATTTTCATATTTTTGTCTTTAGTAATTATAGTAGGGCACCTCTCTCGAACTCGCAAAAATCACACACTATAGGGGTGTGATAAAGTGGTTGTAAATGATTAATCCCTTGTCGATTTTGGTAGAATTTCCATTCGAATTAAATGTAAAACATAATTCAATTATTTTTTGTTATTTTGTTTGTTTCTAAAACCCTGGTTCACTTTCTTTTTTTGCACACTTTTTGGAACAGCCTAGTTATACTTAAGACTTGAATTATTTTTATTTTCATTTTTTACTTAATCAGACTAAAGACATTTTTGAATGGATTTTTCTTGTTTTTTGTTTTCAAAAATACAAAATGTGAAATTTTTCTTTTTTCTTGTCTCGGAGAGGCGTGACGGGTAAAAAATACAGAATTTTTAATAAAAATTAATTTGGAGAGGAGAAAAACGACTCGAGTTTTTTTTAGTAAAATAAAAAATTGAAACCGTTTCTTCGATATTCAAAGGTGTTTTATAAAATCATATTGATGACTTGATACACACTTCACGTGGTGTATATTTCTGTAATATAATTTTGTAAAATGAACGTTATAAAAACAAAATGATTATAGTAGAGAGGAGGAATTTGACTCGGTGTTAAAATAACTTTTGTTGATTTAAAGTAAATTGTGTAATATAGAGATAAACATTTTTCCTTGCCTGTCATGTTTGAATTATTGAAATTGATTTTAAACATCATGTTATGTTAATAGACTATGTTTGAAAAAGCTGATCCAAATTATAACAAAAATTGAATCTATATGTTTAAAAATAAACTAATAACAATAGTTAAATTATAATACAAATACCGTTTAATAATTATTATCAAAAATTCGACATTTGAAGCACAATAAGATGCCAGAAACACTTTTATACATAAATTGAGCTTTTGTATTCTTGATTGTTTTGATTATGAGTATTTTCAATGTTACGTTCTTGAGCTTTATTTAACACAACAAGTATTTTACAACATTTTTACAATAATCAAACAAAAAATACAATTAACAAAAAAATTTACTATTTATTTAAAATTTGTCTTCATTTTGAATAAAATAATTATTTAATAAAAATTATTTATAAAATAGGACAATATAATAAAGTAATTATTTGTTGTAAATATATTTGTGCCATAAAGAGTGTTGATATCAACCGAATAAATATCTATAAAATTAACAACAATTCAGGTGAGTAAAAAGCCCAATTTTCAACAATATGTTACAAAGAAAAAGACAATTGATAACATTCCTTCCATCCCCTGCAACCACTCCTTTTGTGTGAAAGATTGAAACTATTTCCTAAGTATCTAAAACACTTTATAAGTTGTGAAAAAAAAGTTAATGAGTGTAAAACACAATTTGAGCAAATAAAGCTCGTTATGAAACAAATAGGAGATGTTAGGTGGCGTCGTGGATGGAAAACGAATATTGAAGAGTTTTTTGGAGGAGCCAGAAGTGTAGAAGAACAAATAAGAAAGGTTGAAAAAAACAAAGTTGGTCGACCGCGAGTTTTGAATAATGAAAAAATTGATGAAATTAAAAAATTCGTTGAAACTTTTCAAAATGCAAAAAAGCCAGTGGAACCTCGTGAAGTGAAAGATTTTGTAAACTTGACGCTTTTGAAAGAGGGAGAAAAGGTGGTGACAACGAAGCAAATTTACGATTCGATTAGAAAAATGGACAAACTCGGTGTCAAGAAAGGCGAATTAATGGAGGAGTCCAGAGTGGTTGTGACCAAAGAAATAATTATGGAGTACTTGGTTGAATTGAAAAGGGCGGTTGAAGACAAACCAACTGCTCTCTTCTATAACTTGGATGAGGTTGGTTTTGACTTATTTGTTGATGCGGTGTCAAAGTCAGTGTGTTTCTCACATGTTATCGGTGAAGCTGTATACACTCCGATTCCTGGGCATGGTGACAGAATCACCCTTCTTGGGTGTATCCGGGCAGATGGTCACCAACTTGATTTGTTGATTATCACAAGTCGAGTGACACTCAACCAGGACGTCCTTGCCTCCCTCCACTCGCATGCCCATATTCGTACCCAAGACAATAGCTTTATGAATTCTCAATTGTTTTGTTTTGGGGTGGAGAGGGTTTTTGTCCCGGACGGCAAGGCGTCCCAGAAAGTACTTGGCACCAAAGCCAAAGCAGTGCTTATCATGGACGGATTCAAGTCCCATAATGTAGCGCTGGACACATTGAAGAAGAGTGGGATTGATATACTCTTTATCGAAACCCATACATCCCACTTGTGCCAACCACTCGACTTGTCTATATTTGCTGCTGTCAAGGATCACCTCGCGAATAATGAACTCTTGAAAATGGAGTTCGAATTATATACATGTGAGAAAGGAAAACACACAAATCAGTTGTTTGACGATCTTCTCAAAGTCAAAGTCGAGTTTGCAGAAGCCACTTATAGAAAGAAGAATCATGTCTATTTATGATTCTTGGATATCAAAAGATAGACTTGAAACGATAGTTAGTGCTTTTAAACAATCTGGGATAGCTCTCCAGACAGTATTGGACCAATGTAAAGAAGAGAATGTGCCAGACTCAGAAAAGGCTTATAAGATATGCAAGGTAGATGTGGCCTATTCGAGATTCATGAGACTTTTTTATATGGAGAAGACATGCCTGTGCTTGCTGCTCCAAAGGGAGTTAAGCGCTTGATGCTGGAGACACAAAAAGAAAAGGAGGACAGACTTGCGAAAAGAAAAAAATAAGTGATTTTTTGGTGTTTTTTGTTGGTTATTATACTTTTATAATATTTATATTATTAAAAAGTTAAAAATATTAAAATAAAAGGTGTGAGAATGATGTTATGGGTTTTTATTTTTTTTCGCTTTTTGGTGTTGTTGATAATTCGTTTGAGATATTTCGTGTTTTGAATTATTAAGTTTTGTATGAAATAATGAATAAAAATATTAATATAATAAGTTTATTTATTGTTTTGTTTTGTGATTTTATTTTTTCACTCAAATTTAGTAAATAAATAATTATATTTATTATATTTATGAATCTTTTTGTGTGTTTTTTATTGTTTGCATCGTTACGACAAAGTTAAATCACCAATTTATTTTTAGCATAACAAAACAATTCGGAAATTTAAATTAAAAAACCGATTAAATAATAATTTTATTAATCGCTTTAAATAATAAATCAATAATTAGTTTTTTCACAAAAAACTCATTTGTTTTCAACTATTTGCTATTTTTATATCGAATAGTTTATATTAATTAAATTATAAAAACAAATAATAAAAATTACAAAAACAGTTTCATTTTTGAAAATTAAAATGAATGAAAAGACCTTTAAAAAATAAAAAAAACAGAATATGATATTTAACTAAAAAAAACTATTAAAATAAGAATTTATTTTAATGTTTGTTATTAATATTTAAAAACAAAATTATTGATATTTTTGAAGGGTTTCAAAAACCTATAAAAATAACAAATTATATTGACTGATAATGATGGCGACGATGATGATGTTGCTGAGATGAGGACCAAAAAAGACAGAGAAGACAGAGAAGACAGAGAAGACAGAGAAGACAGAGAAGACAGAGAAGACAGAGAA
>NW_004440097.1:17701-24168 GCF_000330505.1 Entamoeba invadens IP1
AAAAAGTTTAAAATGACTTGTTTTTGTTCTGGAACTTCTACCAAAATCGACAAGGGATTGATCATTTACAACCATTTTATCACACTCCTATATGAAATTCAATTCATTATGTTTTTTTTTTACTTTTTGGATCTTCCTATTTTTAACATACTGTGATATCCTACAGCGGTTTTTTAATTTCAAAATCTCAAAAAACCCCAAATAATGAAACAGTTTTTATTAATGATTTTCCTGGTTTTGCGATAATGAATGTTCAAAAAATGTGAAGGATTAAACAGTTTTTTAATGTGGGTTTTATCGACCTTTTTAGGTCGAATGACATCCAAATTGATTGAAAATGCTAATTTTACTCTTATATTGTTACATTTAAAAATTGAAACAAATTTAAAAACGAAGTCGAAAACTAAATTAAAAGGTTTTCTGAACCCGAGGATCGTAGGTCTGTATAGCTATACAGGTATATTCTAGATATTAATATTATATTAAAATAAACAGGTAATACATATTAAATCCATATAACCTAATATTTTAATAATAATGCAATAATTTTGCGAGTTGGAGTATGTCGACCAACTATAACTACTAGAAAAGAGAGTAGAAATACACCAACATGAAGAGGAGAATTGAAACTAAGTGAGGTTCCACAACATTACATTATAATAAAAAAATAATTAATTTGATTTAAATAATTGAATTAATTATAAATGAGAAATGAGTTTTAAAGAAAATATAAATATTAAACAAAAACAAATTCAAGAACACAAAAAAGAAAATTGCGACGTAGAGAACAAATATTAAATGAACACAGAAATACAATGTATATGGAAAATATACCATTTAACAAATTGACAAATGATTATCAATTTAAGAGTTTAAATAAATATGAATCTTTTTTGAATAAAAATATTACTTAAAAAAAATATTAGTCATAGCTTTGGTCCAAAAACCATTAAAATGTATTTCAGACCTTATTACTCTCCATATTTCAATAGTTATGAAGTCGATTTAGTTTTCTTTGATTCTGGAAACAGCACCAAACAAAATAGATACATGTTCATTATTAATATTAACACAAAATATTTATATGTATTTTCACTTTATAATAAAAACAATGACAGTTTAATAATGTTTTTTAATACTTTACTTAATGTTGGAATTGTTTTTGATAACATACGTTTTGATGGTGAATCTGCATTGAACAGCACTTATATGTCAAATTATTTCAATAAATTAAATATAAGAACATATTCATCTTCATCCAAAATATTAATAAAAACAGAGTTGTAGATCGAGTTATCAGAACAATTAGAACTGCTTATGATAATATAAGGTCAAGATATGTAAACAAAAATCAAGATATACTTATTCAAGAAATTGTTACTTACTATATTTTTTCAAAACATAATACAACTGGTTATCGACCTATTGATATGCAATACATACCTAATTACAACAATATGTATAAATGCTATCAACTTGAATATGATTATATTAAACAAATGGTTAAGAAGAATGATGAAATATTATATAAACAATTTTAAAATGGATTTTTATCCTATATATATATGGAGAGATAAGTTAATAATATATTTGGATAATAGCAAAGACAATACTTTCAGAAAGACAAGAAATTATTTTAGTACTAAAGCAACAATGATAAAATATGATCATGGTAACATAGTATGTAAACTTGATGATAATGATAAATTTGTAACGATTCCATGTTATTTTGTACTTCATGATTAAGCAACTTTGTTGGCATTAGCAATTCCATATTCATTATGAAGTCGAAGCGAATACAATCTACCACAGAAATTTAAGATAAATTTGTTTATTTTTTTTATTAAATGAGAAAATTATACATTAATTTACATAATAATAATTGCAAAGTAATAAATACATATCAATTTGAAGTTGAATTACCAATTGAATTTGTTTCTTCTACTAATAATAAATATATTAACACAATTGCAACTATTTTCTATAATTCAATGGGTCAGATTGATTGTGGAAATATTTTAAGAAGTGATTTGAATTCTAGTAATAATTATCCTCCACAAGATGGATTTATAATTTTTGCTAACAGTGATAATCAAAAATCATTTGAAATCAAAGACAATAAACGAAAAATAAAAATATGGTTTACTGTTACAAAAATAATATAATCAATATTGATTCTGAATTTTATTTTATATTACAGTTAGAGTTAGTGTTTTGAAATAGATTAAGACATCTTTAATGTCTGAGAATATCTTCGATGGTTTACCATAAATCGTTTCTAGAATTATAATTATTATAAACAGTACTTGATTCAAAATTATCATAAATTGTTGTTGTAGTAGTTCTTCCTAATGAATTAATAATATATGTTTTATAATTTAAATAATTACATATAAAACTATTTTTACTATTTAATTTGTCGTTAAAAATTCTGTAACATTATCAATTTTTATTCTGAAATTTGCAGTTTTATCAGTTTCTGATTTAATAGAATAAGTAACATTTTTATATGTTGTTACATCTTGTGAAATTATATTTGGATATGGATATATTCTTTTTGGAGTTGGTATTGAAGCTATTTTTGTATCTGTATACGCATTACAATTAGAACCAACATTGTCGCTGTACGCATTACATGCTGAGGCAATCATATCTGAATATGTATTACATACTAATGCTACATTGTCGCTGTAACTTTTAGATTTATTATAATATGTTAATATTTCAGAATTTACAAAATCAGTAGACAAAATATCTCATGTATTTATACTTACTGATTCATCTATGTTTCATTAGATGTTATTGTATATGGATTAAAATATGAAGTGCAAAAAACACTATTTTTACTTTTATCTTGGTAAGCTGTTGAAAATACTTCCATTATTACTAAAAATAAATGTTCAGACTTCTTTATTACTAAAATAAAGATTAAATATATTATTTTATTTGAACATCGTATCTAAATCAACATTAGAGTAGTTCAACCTTATTTGGTGATAATGACCACATAGCATCAATTAATAAAATAATATTAATAGCATTAGTATTAACTGAACCAGTGGATCCACTTAATTTAATATATGGATTATAATCTCCTAATATAGTTGTTGCTTGAAGTGTTAATTGAATATTTGATGTAGAATATTAATATCAAAGAAACATCCAGATCCATATCTTTCTAAAGGAATTGACATCATAAAATCAGTAGCATCACCTAGATATTTAATATGTTTAGATGAATCATTAGTATTTTCAGAATATTCATTAAATGTTAAACTATTAATTATTGATTGAGGAGCAGCAAATAATGTATCAAAATTGGCATTTGCAACTTGGAATTCACTAAATTCACTTGATAATGTATCCATCTGTTGATCAGGAATAGTTCTGTTTGTTGTTCTAACTTTAATATCAGAAATATGTGGATTCTAAGATACTGTACATTGATTAGATGTTCTTGGGAATAAGAAGAATAACATACTAGTATTTAAATATGAAATCATATTTGAACAATTAATCTTAGATTGTGTTTGATTTGGTGGATAATCATATTCAGTTGTTATTTGAGCTGGAACAAATAATGGTTGTTTACTGTATTTATCATATAATTCTCTTAAAACTGAATCCTTAACATTAAATCCATTAATAACACTTTGGAATAATGTACAAGTAGATTCCATAACTTGAATAGTTCCATCAAATTGACTAAATAAAGAAGTAGTATCAACTTTACAATAGCATAACATCATAGCCTTATCACCACATTGAGTAAATTCTTTAGTTAAACCTTTCTTAAAATCAGCTAACATAGATATTTGACTATCACTATTATGATTTTCATTATATTCAGTTATTAATACATCTGGATCAACCTGACAGAATACAAAGTTTTGAGTAATTCTTTGTTTAATATCTAATTCAAATTCATTGAAAATAGCATTTGGATATGAAGTAAAAGATTGTAATGGTAAGAAATTATCTAAAGGAATAATTATTTTTATCTCTGCCTCAAATGTTAAATTTCTAATTAAATCATCTAATTTAACAAAACATCCGCATACATTATTTTGATGTTTCCAAGCAGATTCCCAAGTTGAATAAACACTTGGTCTTGATAATTTTTCTTGTTGAGTTCTACAATTTGCAGCAATAGTTGTTTCATAAATCATCTTAGTGTTTTCATAATAAGTAGAACCATTTTTCCAATTAAGCTTAAGACTATCTAACCATTGTGTTGAATCCTTTAATCCAACAAATACTTGAGCAGCATTTGATTCTTTTTCAATACTATCGGTTGGAGTCTTTGTAGTTTCTGGAATTAATTTAAGTAATAACTTAATAGTTGCCGATAAATATGACTTATCAATGTTAGTTACATGAAAAGATGGATCTGTAATTTGAATCTTACTATGTGCCGACGATTTAAATGGAACCTGTTGTTGATATGCATTCACAGTAATCATTCTTGCATCATGTACACCATCATTTGATGTAATTATTTTTTGTTGTTCATCAAAATATTTTAGGATATCATTCCTATTAGCATCTTCTAAAAGTGAAGGAATTCTTATGTTAGACATTTATTAAGAGTAAAAATGTGAATTTTAAATATTATAAATGCGACATCCTGGATTTTATAAAACACTAAAATATTTTGCAGATAAGATGTTAAATAAAGGTGGACATGTATTAAAAACATATGGAAATATTATGTCAAAAGTTGTTAATGTTGCTAAGCCGATAATAAATTCTGTACCAGTTATTGGTCCTATAGTTGGTAATATTGCTGATAAAAAATTTTAAACATATTCTAAATTTGGTGAAAGAATGATTGATGTTAGTAAAGGATCAGATCCTCTTAAATCATTAGGTCACTTTGGTCATAATGATCTCAAAAATATATAGATGTCAAAATAAAATTAAGACATTAAAGACGCAAGACATAGTCGGACTCTGTCCCAGTCATACCAAAGGTCAAAAATATCGATAAATAAATATTGATTTTATGTTTTTTATATTTTAACAAATGGTAAAATTTCCTCTGTTTTGGCAGAAACTTAAAAAATTGAAAGATTTTGTTCCTAAAGCAGCATTATGGATTAATGATAATATCGTTAAACCTTTTAAACATATAATGAAACCTATGATTGAAAATATCTCACCTGAATATGGAAAATATATCAACAAAGCGATTGATTATGGTTCAGAAATAGTTGATAAAACAGTTCCGTTATATAACAAATTTATAAAAAAACTTATTACAGACAACATGTCAGCGAACAGATTAAATACGGTATTCAAGATTATATGGATAATAATTCAAGTATATTTGGTCAACCTGTTAATAAATAATTATTAAAATTGTGATTACACACTTTATATTTTTACCAAAAATAAAATATAAATTAAGAATATATTATTGTATTTAAACTTGATAAGACATTTGTAATTTAGTTAAATCTGGTGGGAACATTTTAGTTCTGTAATTTGATAGAGCTTGTATATAAGATATAACAAATTCTCTTATTTCAGTTAAATTATTTACTACTTGATTAATTAATTCTGGTAAATTATTTAAAGTAATTATAAATCCATTTTTAGCATTAATATTATCAGGATCTTCAACATATGGTACAAATAATTTATATATAACATTTGGTGCTATTTGTTTCATAATTTCAATTATACCACTTTTTATATGATCAATATTGGTTTCAAATTTAGCATATTTATCAACACCTTTTCTGTATAATGTGTTATTTATAAATTCATTTACGTTTACACCCAATAATGAAGCCATTAATGTAGAATACATAAAGGATATATTTTGTTTAGTGTTTATCATATTTTTATTAGCAATTGTTTCAATATTTGTATTTTTATTTAACATAAATTTAATTGCTTTTTCAAACATTTTATAAACACTTGGTTTAATTTTTGGTATTTTATCTTCACCATTAAAAAATTGAATTTTTGCTTGTTTAACAACGTTAAATTTGTATTTATCAAATGATGTACCATTTTTTCCAATACGTTCTTCTAATGAAACAGAATTATAATACGCATAATAACTATTTCGTTTATTCGGAATAAGTGAATAACCATTCAAATATCTAAGACGACCTTTTTCATCATATACACCAACATCTGGTATTTCATCATTATTTATATCAATATTAAAAGCATACATTCTATTCTGCTTAGCAAATACTTCTGCTTGTTTTGGATCTAACATTTTAGGATTATATCTGATATCATATATAGGATTAGCTTGATTTGCTGGTAAATTTAAAATATATTTATTATTAGGATTATTCATCATTGCGGACGAATCTGTTAGTACACCTGGTTCATCGCCATAAACTGGTTTATGTGTTCCTTTAATATAAGGAGTTCGTTTATATTGAATTACACCTTGTGGTTTTTCAATTTTAAATCTCTTTGATGGTTTACCAACCAATATATTT
>NW_004440097.1:24268-32100 GCF_000330505.1 Entamoeba invadens IP1
TAAATTTATTTACGAATCAAAAAATCAATCTTATTCTATACCAGTGAAGACGAAGACGAAAATTATGTTGATAAATATGACGACAACAACGTTGATACTTATGTAGACAATATAGTAAACAGCAAATTAAATAATGGTAAGAAGAAATTTATTTCTAAAATCAGTAATGATGTTAATTTCAGATATAACAGTTTTAATTTATGTATAGGACCACAAGGTAGTTCAAAATCAACAACTGTTATGAAAGAATAAATGAAATTGAGTTTAATACCAAATGATTATCATCTCAATATATATTTTAATAATAATAGTTCAGATGATACTTTCACATCATTGGTAAATTATATTAATATTCCAGTTGTTTAAACCGATTACTAACATGTTGAAAAACAATGTGAATAACTATTTAAATTGAAAGATGATTACAATTCAATGGTAGATGGAGTAATACTTAAAGATGATTTAATATTACAATATTTATATATCGACAACTTTGATAAACAACGATTGCACACATTTATTTTATTTGATGATGCGTCTTTCATATTTGAAAAGAATTCAAAATCTTAATTCAAGAATTAATTTTGTCAATGTCGACATTTAAATATAACAGTATTTGCTTGTAATCAAATATTTAATTCAATTGATCCGAAATTAAAATCACAACTCATTACAGTATTCTTGTTTAAAGGATTTAGTAGAGAACGTTTACAACTAATATATAGACAATGTTGTGTAGACATGTCATTCTCAGATTTCTTTAATTTTTACATGAGATTACAAAAATATCAAAAAATAATAATCGACAATATAGATTGTTCATTGGTTATTAAGTAATTTCAATAAAGTATTTCATTTATTATCTAAACTCTTAATATGACTCATTATCAGATCCAATCTATCTTCTATGTTGAAATCATTATCAGAATTATTTTTATCATTATTTTCATTTTTATTTTTGTATAATGTTATTTGTCCTTTAACACGATTTATACGATAACCAGGTATTTTGAATTTTATGTTCAATCCTCTTGTTGGAATTTTTTTGATATCTTCATCGTATTTGTTAAAATATCTTTCAAAATCTTCTTTACTATCAAAGTTAATCACAGTTTCATATAAATTCTTAAATTTTGGTATAGCTTCTTGTTTAGTCATTTGATAAAATATAAATCAAAATATCAAAAATGAAAATAAGTATAAAATAAATTTGTTATAATTTGATGATCATGGTTATTAATCATAATTATTCTTTTTTAACATCCAGTTTCACAGAATTGGTAACATACTTCTTTAACATGGTGTTTGGATTAAGATTCTTATATAATTTGATATTAACACATGATTCTTTTGCAGAATTAAATTGTTCAGTTGCTTTAGATGCAAGGTTCATATATTCATAACAATATTTATAACAATATTCTCTATCTTCTTTTACGAATCTATTGAAAATAGTGAATAACTTGAATAATGTAATTCCTTTATTAGTATGAGCATGGATTTCTGATTTAATACGAGTTAATATGTCTTTATCCTCTAATTTATCTGTTCCATATTCAATATCTTGTAATATTCCATTTCCTTCGTCGTCATAAATTCTAGTCTTAATCTTATTACATAATTCGGCATTAATATTTGGAATTGTTAATGATTCACCTAATTTCAATCTATTATAAACATCAGATAAGTTACCAAGATTAGCTAAATCGTTGATTTCAAAGTTTCTAAATGTGATATTTTTGTCTTCGATTAATTAGTTGATATATACCAATCTCACCACTATGGTTATATGCTTGGCTTCCATATTTCATGACTTTGGGTCCATCATCTATTTCTGCTCTTGGAATAAAGATATCTACTTTATATAATGAGTTAGATATGATTTTAACAACTTTATTCTTATTTTTGAGTTCATGTGGTATCATATCCACATTGCAATAATAATGTAAACCACCTGATGTAGTCTATTCTAAACCATTATTAAGATGATATCTCTTAATAATATAGTCTCTTAATGCGATATTATATTTTTCATCAAATAAACTAGTATGAATATCAAAATCAACTATGGCGACATCGCTTTTATTAATATCCATACTTGCTTCAGTTTGTTTTCTAGCACAACTCATTTGCATATTTAATCTTTCATCACCATAGTCTTCATCGTTATCGACATATTCTCCATCATCATCTTTTTTTTCACTTGTGAATTTCTTATAATCATATGTCGAATAAGCAACTATATCTGGACAATATTTATAAATTCGATTAACTTCCTCAATATCTTTGTCAAATTCTTCTTTATTTGATAGTTTATATCCTTTTTCATCAATATTTTGATATGTGATACTATATTTAACATAATATTGGTCGATACAGTTTTTGTCTTTTTCTATTTTATAATTGTTTTCACATGATTTCAATTCTTTTTTCAATCTATTATTAGCAATTTCTATCTTATCTTGGTTTGGGAATATGAAATTAGTATTGTAAGTACCCCATGTTTGTAACATATTTTTTGATCTTCTTTAGCATATGTTATTGGATCAGTATAAATATATAATGGAGTACATGTTTGACAATTGTCGTTATATACCTTATTTTTAATGAAAAGACTAGATAAAGCAGTTTTATGAAGAGTAAGTCTAACATATTTGTAAACAGATGATTTGATGTTTTTTAAAGATGATTTTGATTCGAGCTGGTCTTTTAAGTCACATAATATATCAATATATGTTTTTTATATCAGCTTCAGTATTTTTGTTGGTTTCAAGTACTAATTTAGTATACTAGAATATTGTGTTCTAATTCGGTCTGTTTACTGATACATTCATCAATGTTGGTTATTTTCTTATATTGTAATAAATAATTGGTTCCATCAATGGTTGTTTTCTTTTCTAATACTTCTAAGTATGATTGTGAGCAAATATGTTTATTACTATTTTTATTCACACCTTTAATTTTAAGAGAAATCGGTTTATCGATATGTTCATTATTATAAGTAGTATAACACTTAGAACCAAGGGCAATAATATTATCACATTGTTTTTTCAATAGATGCTCCTAATAGTTTTTTCTCATGTTTTATGCGTTCTTGGTCGGTTTCTAATTTTGGTTTACATGTTTCATCTGAACAATAGAAATTATATGGTAACCACGAGTAAACATGTTTATTATAGAATTCTTGGTTGATAATAATATATTTAAAAGCCTGTTCATTGCATTGTTCATCCATATTCTCCAAATGTTCCTCATCAGCTCCTGAAATTGCAAAATACATACTATCCGTATCACCTTCTACATAATGAAATCGTGTTTGATCAAGACACTTATTCATGAAGTTATAGATGAAATTGAAATACCAATATTGCTTTATCAAGTGTAAATAAAGCGCATTGAACAGGTGTAATTATTTTATAAGAACTATTATTTTCTGTTGTTAAATATCGTGATTAGGATATTTTTAATATATCAATATGATATACAGATTTATTTGATTTAAACGCATTTTTCTTATCAACTATTTTAATTTTATTGAAATTGTCAGTTCTCATACCATCTTGACCATATGATGAATTAAGTTGAATTTTATTAAATAAATCTCTTACTTTATCATGATTAAGAATAGCTTCTTGTCTAGTATTCATCTTCTCATTAACAAATTTGGAGAATGAATCATGTTTAGTAAAAGTAACAAATGATTTAATATCTTCTATTTCAAACCCAAATTCATCAATAAGGAACCATAAATAGTAACTACTGAAGATCATATATTTATCTTTTGATGAATTATAGGTTGTATTATATGTTTGAGTTAGTTTTCGTTCAATAATTGGTTTATCTTGGTGATTTGTTGTATTATAAAAATTGTTCATCATATAATCATACATTAGGGTTCCAATAACAGTTTCATCAAGACTAACATCAATATTACGAATAATTGGTAAAAAGTTAATACACTTATTCATTTTCTCATTTGGGATTCTACCTTTGACTTCAGCAATAAATAGTTCTTCTTTCTTGTTAATAATGTATCTAGCTAATTTTTGTGTTTCTCAGTTAAATCAAACATTGACATCTTTACTGAACCTGGCATATACATTTTATTGTCAGTATATGGATTATTCTCGTTTTCAATACTTAAGAAACATGATAAATAAAGTGTTTCTCAAGTATTGAAATCAACACATACAAAGTGAGTAATAATAATTTTAGTATCATATATGTTTATTTTATTATTCAACATATCATAATTCAATTTGGTAATAGTATTTTCACCTTTAATGTTTCTTCTATGATGAACAGTTGATAAACCACTGGTTATACCTTTTCTAACAAGATCTATAACTTTAGTGTCCTCAATGTTGCAAGTAAGATTATAAAATTGAGCATAATAACGTATTTGAATCATAAATTTAGCAACAACTTGGTCTCTATTACTAACATATTTATTACAATAATTACAAGCAAGTTCTACATTATTAATTGAATGACCAAGTTTGTTATCAATTCTATCTAATGTTGGTTTATTAGTTTTGGTAAATTTACAATTACAATATTTACACATGCCAACATTAATGATATCCTCAAAGTGTTTGAAATTATCATTAGTAATGTTATTAGTTATATCTAGACCAGCTAATTTGTCTTTTAATAGCATCTATAAACCATATTTTTGTAATCATATTCTGATAATTTGTAGACATTATTTGATTCTTTTTCTGTTTCTGGATATATTTTATATTCAGTATCAACATCAAAATCGTCATAACATTTAAGATATTTTGTACTAGCTGCTAAACTTGCTAATGAGATAAAATGAAGCATATCTTGGTCGTCTTGATGATACAAATCTATTAAATTATCAATAATTGTAAACATAATAACAGTATCTTGGATATTATAATATTTAGTATATTGATAGAAATTATCATATTTCTTATAATCTTCTAAATATTTATTATAATCAGATTCCGACAATTCAGTTTGTTTTAAAGAGTTAAAGAAATCTTCTCTTTTGAATGGTTCTGTTCTTAATAATTGTTTTTTAATATTTTCTGTTTTAAGTTGTTGATATGGAAATACACCTTTTACTTTAATTTCATTTTTACCATATGATTTAGAAGCCTCATCTAAACTAATAGGAGAAACATAGTTCATCGCATCTTTAAATTAAATATTAATACATGTATCAGGTTCTTCATCAGATCCTTCAGATTTGTACTTAATAGTCAACATCTTGCAAGATTTAGTGGAACCAAGTATATTAATATTATTTGCATCAATATGATCAAGACGATTAATAATAAATCTAGTATCAAATCTCTCACTATTCCAACCCAATACCGGTATATTTGATGACCATGATTTCAATAACTTAAGAAGATCTTCATTTTCACTATATTCTGGTTTATTAAGATTAGCTAAGAACACAATCAGGCGTTTCCATATTTTGCCGAATTTTTGTTTTAAAAAAACAGGGAGCTAGTGTTAACTCTCTCCCATAAAAACACATTTTTTTCTTCAAAAGAGGTTCCAACAAAAAAATTTGAGAAATATTTGAAAATTTCACCAATTTTTTGATTAAAAGCAAAGTTAATATATGTTTTAGTTTAAAATTATTTTTTATATCTTTTTATCAAATATTGTTTATTTTTATGTTACCATTAAACAACAATAACAAAAATAAATACTAAAATAATGACAATTTCCTTTTAATAATCATCAAATATATAGTAAATATATTATATATCGAATTAAATATTATGGTATATAATCACATTCGATATTAAAATATTTTAGTGTAAACAATAATAGTATAATTGTTAATATTATTAATTATAATTTATTAGTTTTATGATTTTATTAATATTTTGGGAACAGAAAAACTTCGAAAACGATAAAAAGACTGTTTCCCAAAATAAAATAATCGTTTTGATTAACAATATATAGTAAATAAACTATTATAAAAAAACAACAAAAAACAGAAACATTTTGTTTATTTTTTAAAATACATTGATGAAACTGAACAAAATGTATTAATTTAATGATTAAAATTGATACAAATTTATAACAAGATTTTTTCGTTAATAAAACTGATCTTCAAAATATTATTATTTAAAAAAAGTAACATCAATATATTTATCAGTTTATCAACATTTATTATAATGAAATGTGTATTACAAAATAATATTTTATACATAATTTAAGTTGATATACACACCAATTTAATTAAATCGATATCATTTTATATTTTACTTTTCAAAATTGAGTCCATTTTTATAATGTAAACAAAGAATTGTATGATTATCATAATTCAAACATTTGAATATAATTTGTCTTATAATTTATAATATTCGACTTGTCAAGTCGATAAAATCAGATATATCGGGCTAAATAAGACAATTGATAAAAAATTATAATTTCGAACCAACGAAAACCATTTTTTTATGAATTTAGTGTATTTTTAAAATAACTGTTTAAAAAAACAACAACAATAAAAAATGATGTTTTACTTACCCGATTATGAGCATAAAATAAGACACAATATTCACTTGCAACAAAAGAATTTTTGTAGAAAAATCCGTACAAAATGTATATTTTTAGAATACTAGAAAAAAAGATCTTTGAAATAATTTTAAATAGTTTTTTTATGAAAACAATAAAATATAAATAATCAATAACTGACGCAAAATAAAACAGTAATCAACAATTCCGTGTTTATTTTATATATTTTCGAACAAACAATATCATTTTGCGTGCAAACAAAGGGGGTTAAATGTTAATTTTGGATTTGATTTTCATTGTTTTGAAAAACGATATATCAAAACGCCAAATGGCAATTAAAATTGAACTGTAAAATACGTATTAATTATAAATATATAACTTATAAATAACACATAATAATTAATATATATTTAATATGGTGAAATAAAAGAATAAATTGCTTTAACAATTTCAAAAAAATAATAATAAGCAAAAGAAAATGGAAATAAAATATTTAAACTATCCATATTTACTATATATTTTGATTAATTTAATTGGATTTTGATTGTTTTGATATTTGATGAGGCAAATTGATATTTAGTAAATGTAAAACGACTTTATAAATTTATTAATATATTATTCGAATTGTTTTTTCGTGTTTTTTTTTACAATAATTTCTGGTTTTTAGGTTTGTGGAATAATCCAATTGCAACAAACAAAACAAAACATTTTAGGGTTTAATTTAAATAAACAGTAACTTATTAATTATAATTAAAAGTAAAATAATCTATATTGAATATTAAATTTAGTTAAAAATAATTATTATTCTACACAAATAATAAACATGCTTTCTCAGTTTAAAAACGCAGAATTTTTATTAAAAAATTTAAATAAAGTTAAACAACAATAATATAACAACTTTAATATACATTATTATTATTTTTATTATTATTTTAAATAATATTTAAAAATTTATTTGTTGTTGTTTAAATCTTATAAACAGTGTTTGCCTAGTCAATTTTAATTTAAAAAATTACTTTAATGAAACTGACGCAAATAATCAATACATTCAATACACAATATTAGTAGTAAAAAATTCAACAAAACCTATAATAAATAGTTAATTTTTTATGATGTATAATAAATGAAAAATTTTAAAGTGTTATTTTTTGTTTTAACTTTCTTATCATTTTTTTTCAAAACAAGATATAAAATGTCCTTTAAATTTTATTGTTTGAATATGATTGATTATTAATTTGTTGTTTTGTTTATTTGATTGTCATTCTAATATATTATAACTTACGATTTTTATAAATTACAATAAAACATAAAAATGATAAATGTCT
>NW_004440097.1:32200-38341 GCF_000330505.1 Entamoeba invadens IP1
GCTCGCTCTTGAGAGAACCGCTCTTCGAGATACCGCTCTTGGGTGGTTTTACTGTATTTGTAATTAAAAACCATTACACATTTACTATAAAATAATGTTAAATATTTTATTTGCTCTTTTTAACGTTTTATTTGATAAATTACAATACAAACTGCAAAGCATACATTTTTTAAAATAATAATCTTTAAAACAATTTCAAACAAAGTAAGTTATACATAAAATGGTATTATTTATAGTTTATGACAATTTTAATGTCGATATTTAAGACATAATAACATAAACAAAGAGCTAATAATTTAACAAACAATACAAACAATCGAGAAACTCTATTGTACGAGAATTGATATCATAATACTGATTTGGAAAAAAAATTAATTGGTTTTAAAATGTTATAACCGATGTTAATGTTTATCATGAAGACGCCAATGCTGTTTTGAATTATATTAAAAATAATTTTCAATACAAATAATGAACATAAGCAAAATGTCCAAAAATAGACATAAAATAGTATATAAACATTAATTCACTAATTCCATTTTTTGTTATTTAAATGGTAATAGAAAAACAAAATGGTAATTTGGAAATTTATTTTTGTCGGCACTTTAACTCAAAAAGACTTAATTGACTACAAATGACACAACTAAGAAATTTTCACGTTAGAAAATTTTAAAGATATAAACAAAATAACTTAAAAAATATTATTATCACTTTTAATGACGTTGTACGAAATTCAATTTATATAAAATTGGTAAATCTCGAGTTTTTTTTATAATATTTATCCATTTTTATAAATTTATATTAAATGCATTACATTACACAATCCATGAAGCAAAATCATCTGATATTTAAATTAATATCTCTATAATAAAAGGTCAATTAATAAATAATTGTGTAACTTTAAGTGTAAAAATAAATATTTCTGAAGTATTTTTAGTTGTACTGACATTTATTATGTTAATATATAAGTTTTCAATTTGTTATTATCTTAAATTATAAAATATTGTTAAAATGTTGAATTTATTTAGACTGATGATAGATAAAAAATTCAAATTAATAACTGTTTTATTTAATATTTGAATCTATTAATGATATTAATGTGAAGTAATTTATTATAAAAATATAATATTTTGTGAAGTTTTTTATTACATATTAACAATTTTATTATTTTTTATTGTAATTTCATTGTCAAATACTTTAAAACAAAAAAAAACAATTATTTATATGATTTTATCTCAAAAAAATTTTATAATAAACTTCAAAAACGTGTATTATTAATATTTGTTAAATTGTTTTTATAGAATTTAATATTTTATTTTATAATAAATAATTAAAAAAAAATAAAAATCAGTGAATTAAAAATACTGATTGAGACTTTGATGAAAAGTTTACTCTTTCAATAGCGTTTTTTGTTGGCATCATCTGTTTTTGAAATTGTGTTATAAAGTCGAAATATCTTTCAACAAATATTGTTGTTGGAGAAACAGTCAATGTTATCTGAACAACTTGAACCAAATTTTTAAGTTGATTGTTTTCAAGTATTTCGTACACATCCAAAAGACTTACTTTTTCTTTTCTTCCAACAAAATTTTCCAAAGTTTCATCGTATGATGTACGAGGCAATTTTGATCCAGCGTTTTTTTTTGAATAATATCTCTTTCTATATCATCAAGACGGTCCAAACAAAATTTTAATATTTTAACTTCTTCAGAAACACAAAAAAATATCTGGGAATATATTGTTGATTGTATGATGGTATGTTCATTAAAACACTTGGTATATAAAACAACTCAAGTAATTCGTCCAAGTGATTTTGAATATCAAGACGTGGTTCTACACCTTCCTTTAATGAACAGTTTAAATAATCAAAGAATTGTTCAACACAATCAACTTCTCCAGAGCTTCCAATGTACATAAAACGAACTTCGAAATACAATGTTGCTCTTACAAGTGTAGTTCTTAAACAATCAACATCAATGATAGAATCAGAACGAACAAATGGAAATGCGGTGTATTCGTTATTGGAGTTGTTATCAATTCTTTCAACCAATATATGCATCATTCTTTTGAAATTACAAATGCGAGTCCAATATACTGGAAGAGTAGCATCTTCTGCTTGCAGAGAAACACACAAATCTTTTATTAAGTGAAGAATATCATGGTAAATATTCAGTCTGTTTTGCCACTTTGAGAAGATATATTAAAATTCATAATGTCATCATCCTGAGCAATCTTAGCATTATCATAGAAGAATTTATTCAATTCATCCACTTTTCATTAATATATTCACTGACCGGTTTAATTTGTTTGCAGATGCCTTCAATATTGTCGCATATTGAGAGGAATCTTGTTTCTGCAACTGCTTTTAACTTTCCATAATCATCATACAACGCGCTATCCTCTTTGAATTTTTCTAAAGCCAAACCGTTGTTCTTTTGGCAGCAAAACTTAGTGAATAAAACAATTAATTCACCCTCTGCACTTTTCATCATACTAACACCAACAAGTGCAGTTAAATGTGCAAAACACCAATTGGAGCTGTTAAACCAACCAACCAAATCTTTTGGTGCTGCTTTATAAGCTGTTAATATATCATTGAAAAATTGTATCGAATTTTGAACAGTCAGTGCACCATCCCAACAACTATTTACAATTCTTTCAAATGGAAAATTTGAAATGAGTAGATTCAATTCCGAAAAGAGCCAATCTGCAATTTCTTGAGCAGAAGAACCACCACATTTTATTTGTGTTACCAAAGGAAAGGTTTTGAATGTCCTTCCTTTACACATTCTTACTAATATCACATATTTTTTTCATCATTTTTGCTCGAGCTATCACCCGATAAAGCCATACAGTCACAGTCTATGATTTCACATAGAAATGCGGATTTTGCCAACACATTAAAATCTGTTGCTACTCTGAATGAATTACGGCTACTGATACCGAGATAATTGATTTTGTCTAACAGACTTGGATTGTAAACTTTAAGAAAGACAAATAAATCATCACTAACTGCATTAACTTGTGACTCGGATAACCTAGCTTCAATATTTATACAAGTGATCTCAAATGCTACAATTCTTTTTTGGAACAATTCAAATGCTTCTTTTTCATACTTTGTACAATATTTCGAATGCAAGTAATAATCAAACAACACATCTATACATTCCGAAAAACGCTTTCTATTAAATCGATTTACACCGGGTGGGAAAGTAAACAATTTAATAGCCGATATTAATTTATACCAAGGCCAAGTAGTTGCTGGTAATAAACTTGTTTTTCTAAATAGTCCATCATCAAACTCGGCAGCAGAAAGATTTTGTGCCTTTTTATGTGTCTGTTTTTTGATAGTTGGGATTGGAACATCTTCTGGTTCATCAGGAACAACTGTAAACGTTGATGTTATAACAGTGGTTTCAGTTTCAAAATATTCATCATTGTTGCAACTAAAACTATTGATGTTATGGTCATTGATAACATTGTCAACACAGACTTCTTTTTGGTCAGAATTTTTTTGAACTTGATTTAAAACCGATAATTGTGTAAATTCATTTTTTGCTGATTCTATCATAGCAATGTTTGTTCTTTTTCCTCTTATACTCATATAATTAAAAAACTTTGTTACAATATCTTTTTTGGAAAAAATGAAGTATAATCAGGTAACGTTTTTGGATTTGCTTTATAATCACTTGTTAAATCTGATTTGAAAAACATTGAATAATTTTTCATTGCTTCTTCTTTTTCTTTTTCATTTATTAATTTCAATTGACTGTTTTCATTTTTCAACTTTGCATGATTTGCAAGTGATGTTTTTTTCATCCACGTTCCATCAAATAAACACATAACATAAGATTTATCATTAAATTCAACATGAATATATCCTTTCAAAAAGAGGTTTTGATCGTAAACGAAAGAAAGTTTTGGAGGAACACTCATTTTGTATGTTTTTTAAAGTTTGCTCGTTAATATAAATATTCATGTTTTTTGTTAAAAATACCTTTATATTTGTTAATATTTTGGAATAACATCAAGTTTGCTCAATGTTTTATCAAATATTATTATTTATTTGTAACATTTTTATAAAATATAGCAAATTATATATAAAATTTGTTAAAAAAAATATTGTTAATTTATATGTTAATTTTGGAAAAAATTTGTTCATTATTTAATTTTAAGCAAAATAATTGAATAATACAATTTAATTATATTTTCAAAATAACTATCTCAGAAAGTAAGCTTGAAGTTTTTTAATAACTACAACAGAGTTGCTATTTTTAGGAATAACTATCATTAAAGTGGGTATAAAAATGAATAAAACCCCCCTGCCCATCTCCACGAATGAGCAAAGTTGGAGGGGATCAATGATCAAGGATTTAAACTAAAGTCCTATTTTTCCAAAAGTCCCTCCATTAAAAAGGTTTAATAACTTAAATAAATAAAATGAATATCTAAATGTTTTGATTATGGGAATTTTGATTAATTATATTAATAATTATTATAATATAAATTAAAAAATATTGTATATTAATACACCTTATTAAATTATTACATTCATGAATAAATAAGTATAAATGACAATAATTTTAAATATAATTTTAATAATTAATTTAATTAATTAATAATATATATTATATATATATAATTTAAGTGATTGAATGTGGACTAAAATTGTTAGATACAAATTTAAAAAATATAGAATATTTAAAGCAGTTTGTATTTAGCAAAAGTTTAAATAAAATTACTTTTAATTTTAGTTTTAAACAATGAAATGATATTAATATAGTTAAATTATTATAAAATGTCCCGAATCTATATTTGACGAGCCGACTGGTTTGGGGATAAAAAGAAAACAATTAATTGAGTAAGCAAGTGAAAAACTTGAAATTGTTAAAAAGTAGCAAAAAATAAGAATAAAAAATAACAAAATCGAAGAGAAGTCAAAAAAATGGCGAATGATAAAGACCTCCTTTCGGTTGAAAAGAAAGAGACTCCATAGTGAATGTGGCCAACTTTTTAGGGCGCTTAACTCGATGAGTAACAAGACAAATGCGACGGCTTTGAAGACGATATGTCTGGAATGAAGACTGTGTTAGAAGGTATTGACTGGCTGCTAAGACATACAAACGTGCAAAGGACATGTATATGAAAATTTTGACTGTGAAGAAAAACAATCTTAAAGTCATGTGTTTTTCTCTTCTATTTAGGAGACGCTTGTCATCAGGCATTTGCGGCAACGCGTTAAAGACTTGTTGATAAGCCCTTTGACTTATTAAATAGAACAACGTTGTCTGGACGACTTTTAAATGTCTTCGTGAATTGTTTACCCTCATCGTGTAAATGAGGGTAAATACCCAGAGCTTAAATTTTCAAGAAGAACGTTCAAATGGCCGAACAAAAGAAGGTCGAGACTATGAAAGACTATAAGGCCGCTTCTGAAGAATTGATGAGAACAAAGACGGAACTTGACTAGAAACAAGACGAATGCGACAAACTTGAAGACGATATGTCTGAGATGAATACGGAATTGGAAGCCCTTGAACAAGCTGCGAAGACTTATAAACAATCGAAGAAGAATACTTATGAGAAGAAATTGACTGCGTTGAATGAGCAACTTGATTTTAGAAGAACTAATGCTAAACAGACTAAAACCCAGAAAAGAAATACACCGAGTAGCTTAGAGAAGTGATGGAGAAATAAAACGAATTTGGTGAATATAAGGAACAAGCTGAGAAATCTATCAACTCGTTGATTGCTCAAAAAGCTGATTTACAGATGGAACTTGAAAAGGAGAGAGCAGTGAAACAACAAGCCAAGAGAAATTTAAAGACTTCAATTGAAAGTTATCTATTTGAAATCTAAATTGGCGGACGCTGGTGCGACTGGAGCTTTAATCGCTAAATCGAAAGCGAAATATGAAACAGAATTGGATGTAATTAAACCAGAGAAGGAAGAAACACAAAACGCCGCTGCTTAAGGTTGAGAAGCAAACCAAACAATACACCAGAGAGGTTGAAGAAGCTGAGAGAAAGCTTGTAGAATTCGAACAGAAAGAAGCTACCTCAAATAGGTAATACACAAGCCGATTGAAAAAGACGCAACAATCAGTCAGAGACGGTGAATTGAGAGTTGCAGAAATCTTGAGAA
>NW_004440097.1:38441-42071 GCF_000330505.1 Entamoeba invadens IP1
AAGCAGAGAAAGCAGAGAAAGCAGAGAAAGCAGAGAAAGCAGAGAAAGCAGAGAAAGCAGAGAAAGCAGAGAAAAGAAGCGGCATTGTTTTGAGCGAGAAAAATAATAAACTTCGTTATAAATTATTCAAATTTGTATTTTGTTGACTAAGCATGTTTTCGAATAATCTAAAAATAGATTCTTGGTTCATATTTTTGTTTCAATTCGAAATTGAACTAACAAGTAGTACCCCTTCTTTCTTGTTTTCCATCTTGTCATGCATCTTCTAATTATAAATTGATGTTATTGTTATTATGTTTGATGTATTACAATTAATTAGTGCCCGACTTTTAGTAATTTTTTTATAATTAATTTATTATTAAATATTAGTTTTTAATTTTGATCTTATTATTGTTTTTGTCAAATAGTTTATTTTTGTAATATTATTATAGTTATTACATAGTTTTTTGTTTTACTCACGATGGTTTTGATATAGTTGTTTTATAATATTTTTATAGTTGTTGTATAGTGTTTAAAATTGTATGGTAATAGTTTAAGTGTGTTTGGTTGTAGATTCGTTTTTTAATCATGTTTCAGAGCGATTTCCCTGTTTGTTCTATATTTTACCATTGTTTTTCTTGTTATTGTTTGAGTCGGCAACTATTTCTATGTTTTAATGTTTTTTTTGGAAGTATTGCATCGAACGCGATTTATGTTTCATGGTATCTTGTTTATTTTTTTGTGTGTTGTTTATATTGTTTGTTTGAGTAATTGGTACTAAACACGCCATTTTGTTTGCTGTTTTGAAAGATAAATTATCTATTTTATTATTTATAGATTTGTACGAAAGCTATATTTGTATTCATTTTGTTAACTTGTGTACCTTTTGCTCCGTTGAAGTTTTCAAAATGTGCTCCACCCGTTTTATTTGGATTTTTTAAGACCATTTGTTAACTTTTTCCCTAATTTGATATTTGGAGGTGGTAATCAATTCATCTTAAAATTCAGAAAATCACAATAAAACCAACCTAATAATCTACACAAAAATGAAAAATGGTAATCCAAATAATTAATTTTTTCTTCTTAAAATTGAGGCTTTTTTCAAAAAATATGGTAACAGAAGAAGAAAAATACACTAAAATTTATATGGACGCAGTTTTGGGCAGCGGCACTCAATGAGTAAATTTTAAAAAACGCCTGATTGTGGTGGCACTTTTAGACTAAAACTAAAAATACAGTTTTCTATCGAGCGGTAATTAACATTTGAAAGGCTAAAAATGCCCGCTCTAGAGAGAACAATAATTACCATACTCTCCTGCTTTTGAAAAGTTTTACCTTATTTAGTTGATTAAATTTTTTTAAATTTGTTGAACCTAATACTATAAAACATATAAAACATTTATAACAATTAAATTTTAAAAGAACACACTTTCAATATTTTTAATACGAATAATTATTATATTCATAATAATTACAACAAATCATTATGGAACACCAAAACTTTAATTTATATTATTTGTTTTATAATTAACATTTTAATAGTCAACTCGATAAATAATAATATTATTTTTTTTCTAAAAATTTGAATAATTACAGTTGTTTACCTTTTATGATTAATTAAGTATACAATTGAATTATTTTATTTTGTTGTTATGGTTTGTCACTTGTTGTTTCTAATAACATAACAAAAAATTAAAAAAATGGGTTGTCTTTATTAAAAACCAAATAATACAACAAACACCTTTTTTATAGACAAAAAACAGTTAATGTTGAATCCTTTTTTCAATTAGTATAAAATCCAAGATGAATACATTTTTTATTGAGATAAAAAACAGTTTTTAGCACTTTCTTTTATTCAATAATATTTGATTTTTAAAAAAAAAGAATAAAGAAATATGTGAAGATTTAATGGCATTTTAATATTAATAATAACAAAAACAAGTTTTGATAGTATGTTGTCAATATATAATAAAAAACATAATGAAATAACTTTTTTCATCATTTTTATAAATGTTTAATGATCAAACTTTAAATAAGTTTTACATATTTAATAACATTAAGAAACCAATAAAATATTAAATTATAAAACAAACAATAAAAACCAATTTATATTTATATTTATTGTTTATTCTTAAGAAGTCTAAATTCATTAATATGGAATAATATTTTTTTATTTTATTCAATATATATCTAATTAATAATAATTTGGAAATAAAGAGTAATGTTTGTCTTTTGATTCTGTCCTTTCACTAAATGTTGTTTATTCAACAACAACTTTTTCAAAATAATAGGAAATGGGTTAAAAAAATCAAAAAAGGTTCAAATAATCTGAAACAATGATTTACTTACGTTACGATAATTCTTATGATATATTCAGTTTTTAACATTTAAAAACCAAAGGACAACATTGAAGAAAGGACATTGTTAAAAGAATGACTACAACTTTTAATCATTGATAATTCATAACAACTAAATATTTTCAATTAAAAACTAACCATTGATTTTGAAATTTGAAGTTATAATGAATATAAAAACAAACATGAAAACAAATTATATTAATAAATTAAAAATAATAAATAAATTAAAAAAGCTATTTAAACACAACTTTAAAAAACATTGAAAATTTTTTAAATTGAAATGGACAACCAAATAATAGTAAAAACGTTTCTTTGTTTTCAATAAAATGAAAATAAAATTTATTATTTTAATAGAATAAACCATCAAATAAACAGGTCAATAAATTTATAATTCCTATTTTGTTTACAATAGTATTTTTTATTTATTTGTGTATTATTATTGTTAAACTTTTAAATAACAATTGTTGTTAATTATTTAACATTAATTTAATTAAATTATTGTTTATTTTAAGCAATATAATAATTTGAACAATTATAGATTTTAAACAACAATTTCAGACTTTAATAATTGTGTTATATTAACACATAGTTTAAAACGCAAGAAGTTATTCTTTCAATTTCATTGTGGTTCAAACGTGTTCAAAGATTAACATATATCATTGATTTTTTGTGAGGTTATTTTTCAAATATAAACATATTTAATAAAAATTACAAACAAACTTAAACATTCAAATATGACCTTTGACAGTAAACACCTGATCTTTGTTGAAAATGAAGTAGCATTTTCAAATTCATATATCCGAGTATTTTACAAAGGAGTCGACTTTTCATTCTGTTTACAACATCATTGTTGGATACTTAAAAGTGGCGAAAAAGACCACAGTTTTGTCTTTAAAGAACATCACCAACAACACCGAAACCCCAGTCAAAAGAAATGGAAAATTACAAAGCTTTTATAACAGCCGACACAAACTCCAAAATATCAAAAATATCACATCCAAGCTACCCGTCAATTATGTTCACTAAAAATGATATATGTATTTCATTTGCTAAAGGTCCTTTTATTAAACAAAGAAATCTATCTTTGTTTAAATTATATGATGATAAACACTTGAGTGAAAACAACGTCAATCAATATGAAACACCAGTGTTTGATTCATAGTGTCAATCAACACAACAAATACTAAAAACAATAAATGGTGGATTTGACGACGATGAAGATGAAGCTGAATTTGATGAAATTCTGTTAGATGAAATGCTGAGAGCCGAGAAGATTATTGATCCAGAAGAATTA
>NW_004440097.1:42171-46651 GCF_000330505.1 Entamoeba invadens IP1
TCATAACACCACTTGTTAAAGAATTGGAAGCGTTTGAGGATGGGGCCTTTATCACCTACCATGTTATTGGCTACAAAGATTTAAACATTCAAGCTGTGTGTGAAAGTGTGCGCAAATTTTTATATGATAAAACATCAAGTTTCATATTGGAGCGTTTCATTGTACCATACGATTATCTATTTAAAGACATTGGAACAATCACAAACAAAAAGTTTCTTTCAAGTGTGATGGTAATGCAAAGAATGGTTGTTGGCTATGTAATGAACAATGAGGCTGTTTCTTCACATATGAGCGAAGAACAAATTAGAACAATTAAAAGGTGTATTCTCATGTCACATGCGGCATTTAGTAGAGATACCCTGAATCGTGCAAAGAAGTTAGCATTAAGTGCAAAGACGAGCAAGACACGAGTGATGACTAATAACACTGCTCAACGAAACCAAATTAAAGCAGAAAGAGATCTTCACAAGTGTATTGCAATATCTGTCGATTCAACCACGAAAGGTGACAAGAAATATTCTGTGTTTTCATACGTTTAGTTAAAGGTAAACGTGTCTACTCAATGCCACTATTATTACAAGAATACAAAGGATCAACAGATGCCAAAACGCTAGCAAAGTGGCTTGTTGATAAAATTATCAGACTTGGATTAAACTGTTACAGAATTACCAACTGTACAACAGATGGCGCATCTGTATGTTCGGGTTTGGATGGAGGACTTTCAGTAGAAATGAATGAATTGATCAACAAAGATGAACCTTCGGGTATACCTCTTATTGATACGGAAATAAAAAACTTTTGGTGTAGTGCACATCGTGTAGCTCTAAATGGTGAAGGATTAGATAAGGAGCCTGAGATAAAAATGTTGAAAATATTATGTTAATGGTTCTGTAGAAAACGAAAATCGTCTGACTATAATCAACATTGCCAAATTGAACACAGAAATAAAGCAATGTATTCCTTTACTCGTTGGTGCTATATATACAAAAACGTTGAAGATATCACCAATAATTATGAACAATTTGCAAATTATTTAAGTACTGGAGAACCACTTGAAAGTCTAATGACAGAATTCGATAAAAATGGCATTGTGATTGGCCAAGATGGTGTACATTTTATCAAAAGTACACAAAAGGATTATGAAGTGGAAGAACAATGTCAAAGCGCAAGTGATATGGCAGAGGAAGAACCAGTTCAAAGAATTCTATTTAATATAAACAATGAAAACATCAAGAATTTATTTTTCAATGCAAAAGAAGTATTTAGAATATTGCTCACTCTTGTCTCTTCATTGCAATATGATGACTGTCTTTTGTTTCAATATGTTGAACTCATTGAATTATTTGAAAGTTATATTGATATTTTACTGAATGAAGTTGAAAGTGGTGTTTGGGACGAATTCAAAAAGCAAAGAATTACCTTGAAACTGGCGACTTGTTTCTTACAAAAGTTTTAAAAAGACTACAAGTTCAAATTCACCTTCGTTTTAACAAAATTTCACATTCCGCAAATATGATAAATGCAAGGCATTTTGTTGTTTGGCAAAGTGGTGAAATTGACGAAAATGTATTCAGAAAAAATCACAATTATTATTTTTTTAAAGAACTGCTTCAATTGTTTTATTCACCAAATGAAATATTGACAACACAATGTGTTTCAAGTAACATTACAACAGCAATTAAAACTTTTGATCCTTAACTTGAACATGAAATATGTGTGTTGGCAGAAATATTATGGAAAAAAACACCAAAAGAAAAAAATTGTCTTCTTAAAAAAAATAAAAACGCCAAATTGTACTTTTTACCAGAAACTTTTAAAAATCACAAAGAGTAAAAGTCGACTTACACTCTTGGATATTTATGATGAATTGGAAGAACATGGATTAACCAATTTACTTAGTGTTGTGCATATCATCGTTTGTGTATTTTCAACATCAGTTGGAATTGAACGTTTTTTCTCAAAACTTCGTGAAATGCGCTCTCGAAACATGAAGCTCGAAACTGCATTTGAACTTCTGTTCTTTTGTTTAAAGAACAACAAATGTTTTTTGGAATTTAAGTGAATTTAAACGAGTTTTTAATTATTTTTGTATCATAATTGATAATTTTAAATTACCATATTTAATATATCAATACATATTGTTTAAATCTTTTATTGTTGTATTTTTGATTTGCTGACATAAATTTAACAAAACCCCCACCCATTGTTTCTAATGGGCAAAGGGGAGAAATGATCATCTGGGTTAACCCAAGGTAAGTATTAATCACTCTCCAATTTCAAACAATTAATAAATTATATTAATTAAGCTGAAAATAATTATTAATTATAAGTAATAATATGTTATTATAGTATATTATATTAATTGTTTTCTTTAAAAAAAATTGTGTCTAAGAAAATTAACAATAATTAAATTTTATTAAACTTAAATTATGTTTTAGCTCACTTTTTCTTAACACCCACTGAATTATCCATTTGGCTAGTTTATAAAATTTAAGAAAATTGTATAATTAATATCAAAATATAAGCTGTGAATTTAAAATTATGGATGGGAAGGAAGGAAAAGTTTAAACACTTTTGTTGATAACGTTTTTGTATTCACAAGACTAAATTTGCTGTTGATAAAGTGATCCGAGTAGCTACTTGCCGATAGTTTAAAACGTTAAATTACAAACACGAATAATAACACCAAGTTGAAGTACGAAGAGAGTTGGATAGTTTAATATAATTTTTTAACATTCTATATGTTATTTAGCGTTAATCTTATTGCATTAAATAACACCATTCTTATATTGTGTGTAATTGAACAAATATATTGAATCGAAATGTAATACATTTAAAACTTGGTGATATCAATATTGCACACTCAATCATAACAATAACACAACAATATTATAATATATTTTATGAATAGTAATTTATCAATATATTATATTTTATAGTTCAATTTGATTTTTTGTGATTACAACAAATGACATAATCAAGTAAAACAAGAGGTTGGGTTCTTTAAACACAATTGAGGCAACAAAATCACTTCTTATAATTGCCACAAACAACGAGTACAAAAATCAACTTGTTTAGAAATAGAAAAAAGGTTATAAAAACAGCTATTGAGTATATAAAACACAAACATATCAATGTTTTATGTTTTATATAATTAATTAATTAATAATTTAATTAATATTTAATTAATTAAATATTAATTAAATATTAAATTAAATATTAAATTAATATTTAATATCAATTAATAAAGACATCCAATGGTTTTTTAAGTAAATCCAACATCTCAGGAATTTATATTATAATTAATTTTTTCTCTCAAAACCGGGCATTTTTGGCCGAATAAACTTCATTAACCTCGTTATAGAGCACTACCATAAGAGATGTTTTAGTCTAAAACGGCCGCTCTTGAAATAACTTGCTTGTAAGAAGTACAGCTTTTGGAGGTTAGACTGTAAATCCAACTAAAATGATAATATTGAATTAATCAGTTATTTTATTATTTTACATATATTATATGATTAATAATTGAACATTAAAATAATAATTTAAATTTTTAAAATTAATTATTTAATAAATTGTTATTTTATTTTATTATCTATAAAAACTTGATAAAAATATATAAAAACCATTAATTTATATAATGAATAATACAATAAAAATATCATAAATTCACATATTAAGCTTTTTATTCATTAATTATTAATATTTTCCTATGATTTGTAGAATTAATAACGAGTTATATAATTATGAGTTAATAAATTAAAATAAAATTTGAATTGAGTAAATTAAAAATATTTATTTTCAATTTAAAAGATATAATTATTTTTAATTAAATTATTAGTTATTAATTATAAAAATGCTTAAAAAAGTTTTGTCAAATTCATTTACAAATCTATTTGTTTAAAGCCGAAATTAAAATCAGTGATATGTTAAAAATTATTGTTGATTGTTTTTGTTGATAATATTTGTTATTATATCGACAATGATAGTAATAACAATTCATAATAAAAATGAATAATAAATTTGTTTTGTTTAAATTGTTAGAAATTGTCGAGTTTTTTTCTTATTTATAAATTATAGTTTTTAAATAAATTACACAAATTATGTGATTGTTATTTAATTATATTATTTAAATTTAATGTTTTATTTAACATGTATAAAAATTAATTTCTTTCATATTTTGTTTTGGTGTTTTTCTTTCGATTAATTATTTGAATTGTGATTGATGTCTTAAAAGAATAATTGTTATAAATAAGAGATTTATAACTATATTTTATAGTTTATTTTAAACTAAAAAATTTAAGTTAAACAATGTTTAATAATATATTTATAATAATATATAAATTTAATCATTGTTATCTAAATTTTTATTAAATTTGTGTTTTTTATTATCAAATTAATTACTTTTTTAATCAAACTTATAATTACAGTCAAATTAACTTATTTCTTTGGTTGACAAAAAACAATTTTAATGTTTTTT
>NW_004440166.1:0-1914 GCF_000330505.1 Entamoeba invadens IP1
TCAAAATGTTTAATCTTGTTGATAAAATAATAGAGGGAATTAAACATAGCATCATTATTATATATAGTTATGAAAATGTATATATTGGGTTATTATTTTTAAAGATGACTTTAATATTGAAGAATGGAATTATGTTTATTGAATATTTTAATTTCAATGATAAAATGAATTGTAATTTATTATTATAATTTTTAAGTTAAATTTGTATTTGACTTATATATTTTAAGTCAATTTTTTTATTTTTTGTGTTATTTATTAAAAACAAATTTTTATTTTTTATTTAATATTCTTATTATTATTATTATACTTATATGCAATATATTATATTATAAACAATTAATATGAAATTTATTAAATTAAATAATTCAAACACAATAGAGTATTTAAAAAAAAACTAGTTTAACAAATAAAATAAACTTAACTTTTATTGACCAAAACTACTTTATTTTGGACAATAAAACGTATACCTACTTTATTAAGATAGAGTCTACCTCATATTTGGTTTGTTCTTAAGAAATGCTCAAATAATATAGAACAACAAAAATAACAATTACACACATTAGGGAAATTAGACTGTATTTATAATTGAATTTGAAATGTTATGGTTATTTTATTCGACAAATCTTAATAAAATTTTATTGTTTGTGATCACGTAAAATGTTGGTGATGATCATGATCGTGTGATAGTTTTTATTATATTTGTTTTTTCATAGCTTTCTTATTCTTTAAATAGCGTGTTTGGTTTTTCGTTTTGCTTCTAATTATTGAATTTTTGATATAATTTAATTATAAAAAAGCAATTAATTAGTTCAGGTTATAGTTCAAATATTATTTTTATTGGACTATAAGTTTTACCATTTACCCCAAACTAGTCTTTTAAGTCAAACTTGTCTTAGTGTATGTCTTTATTAAACCGTCGCTATACAATATTCCTTTTTGATTTAAAAAATGAATAAAATCATACAAATTTGAGTGTTTTTATTCATTTAATAAATCAAAAAGGAATATATTTTGGTTTCCATGTAATTTAGAAATACAAAAACTTTATAATGCCATCATTAAACATATATTTTCAAATTATGTGTTTGATTTGTTTTTATTATATTTTTACTTGATTATTATCGTTAACACAATTTATATGTTTTAATAAAAAACATTTAATAAAATTGGATGAAAAACAGTTCCACATCATTGTCTTGTTATAATTAGTAACAATTAATATGTGGTTTTCTGAAGAAAAAGTTTTTTATACGATATAATTTAAACACTTCAAAACGATTTGAGTCACAAATCGTAGTAATAATTATTATAATTAAAAGATGGTTAATTACCACAAAACCAAATTAATTAGTTTTGATCAAGGATTATCACCCTATTGTGGTTTTAAGTGTTGTTATTTCTAAACATTATGAGATTTAAAGGTTTTAAACATAATAATCCATTTTAAATAAAGTTTATATTATCATTTGTATTACCGTTTTTTAATTTTAATTATCACCAAGATAATGCTATGTTCAATTGATTGAAATATTTAATAAAGTATTCCAATCAATTAAGGCTATATTAAATTTCGGCCTACCTCAAATTAAAATTATTAAAACAGTTTTTAATTATTCCTATTTGATTTAAAAAATGAATAAAATCATTCAAAATTTAAGTGTTTTTATTCATTTTTGATATCTAAAAGGAATATTTAAGGTATTCAAAAAATTTGTAAAAAGTTATGTAGAGTCAGTCGATAAACGTTGTCTTTTTGACAAAAAATAATTGATTTTTGTTTAAAAAACGGGAATAATGTAAAAATGAAAAAACTAGGAAAAATATTGAAACAACAATTTTTTGGTTTTTCAAAAAAATTCCCGAAATATTTAAAATGGTCTAAAAATCGGCAGACAACGTTACAGACCAGACAAC
>NW_004440164.1:0-1147 GCF_000330505.1 Entamoeba invadens IP1
ATCACCTGTCACTATTCTTACATAAATACCACAACATTCTGTTCTTTTAATTTTTTTAGAATCAAAAGTTGAACCCCAAAAGTCACAATTGTGTAAATCTGCATGTAAGAAATCAAAGTGTCTACCACAGTCGTCCACATTTTGTCGCAAAGCAGTCCGCTGGCTTGTCGCATATTTTTCTAATGTGTCGCATTGGTATTTCAACAATTCTCCAAACATTATATCAAGTGATGATTTCACCACTTTTGTCCCATCTTTTGTTAGATGGTTTATAACTGTCAGTTTATTAATAAAATGAGAACACATTTGAGTTCTTTTGTTTAATACAGTTTTAAACAAATGTTCGTTTGATTTAATCCAATTGTCATCGTTGTTAAATATAAATTCCATTAACACATGGAAAAGCTTACTGTTACAATTCCTTCCTTTTATCACCCATTTTGATAGACAATCAATAACCAAATTAATGTCAAGACAGTAGTGAAACGTATCACGACATTCACACAATTCTTCGTTGTCCCTTTCAAATAATAAACATTTTTCTTCATCAATTGTTTTATTCGCTATAGAAACGTTTGTTTGCACCTCTTCACTGTCGTGTTCATTGTAACATTCATTAGATAAGTTGGATAAAACAACTTGTTGTCTATAACTATTGTCATGACTGGTTTTTGTGCTAAATACTTCAAGAAAAATTGATGTCAACAAAGATTCGTTGTGTGAATCGGCACAATGGGAATTGACTATTGGTACAGTGTCAACTATTGATTGTCTCTGAGATGGTTGGACTTCTGTTAAACATGATGAGTGATCATCAACAATCATTGTTTGTGTTAAGTTGGTATGAATTTGATTATCGTCAACAAAAAGTGGAACGATATGATTATGCTCTGCTCTGTTTTCAAACAAATACCTCCCATCATCCAAACCAACTTTACCTGTTATTTCAGTCCTTTCTAAAACTTCTTTTCTCTTTATTTCTTTTGCTTTCTTTTTGTTGATGTAAACCATGATTTTTGAATCATATTTTTCCTTTATTTTATAAGGATTATAGTCTGTGTTATTAAACCGAAATTGTATCCTATTGTTGAGTTTTTCAATCATCATTTTAGCGTTTGTATCATTAACACTTGGGAACGTTTTACAA
>NW_004440096.1:0-1087 GCF_000330505.1 Entamoeba invadens IP1
CCATCATAATAGTATCATAATCATTCCCTTCGTTATATGTCACTGTTGCATTGCTATTTATCATCATGTTAGTTGTATTATAAAATTTAATTTGTCCACGAATTCTAGCTTCTGCATTCTCACCGATTTCCATTCGTGCATTTTCTCTAAAATCAGTCGAAACTGCAAACAGTGTAGCTCTATCATTCAACAGAAGAACCGAATTACCACGTGCGAGATTTCCTTTGTCAGGAATAATAATTGATTTGTCATACAATCGAATTTGTGCGTTTTCTTCAATCAAGAAATTGCCACCTTCTTGGTAATCAGACCATTCTGTTGGTACCAAAATAATGTTACATCTATTCTTTGCAACAATTGCTGAATTTCCTCTCATCCATAAATTATTTAACGAAACTGTTGCATTTCTATCACAATACAACGTGAAATTGTCATCAAAGATGGCATCATTGAGAATAGAAATAAAAGGATTAGTCAGAATCGAAGTGTCTTGTAATACAATAGATGAATTCTTACCAAAGTAGAATTCATTCCCATCCAATTCTACAGTACTTATTCCGATGATCTGTGTGTTATCAGTCATCACTAGATCCCCACAATAAAATATAAGAGATTCTGTCAAGTCTAATATTGCATTATCTCGAAAAGTGAAGCTGCTATAACCTGCTAGATTTCCACTACGTTTTCCTTTGAATCTAGAATTGTTATGAAATGTAATTACAGCATCAGTGTATTTCTGTTGACTATTAAACTCATTTGCTACAATCATAGATTCTTCATATAAATCGACTGTTGTTCGATTTAATGCACCTGATTTGATAAATTGAATTGAAGAAGCTCCAAACAATTGAATTTTATCTGCAATGATCCATCTTCCTCCATTGATTTCAATTGTAGCTGTAGATTCTAATTTAATAGAATCTGCTTTGATGACAGCTTCTTCTAACAAAGTCATTCTACTTTGTTGTTGTAATGTTAATTCCCCATTAAATATCAATGTTCCATCTTGTGGAACTGATATATTAGAATCTTTATTCATCACGTAATTCCCATTTAATGTAATTTGTGCTCCATTTTCAATAAGAAG
>NW_004440162.1:0-1100 GCF_000330505.1 Entamoeba invadens IP1
TGCAGCACATCGACCATATGGAAGATGAAAAGCGGCTCCTATTTTGTGAACCATTGAGTGAACAACCCCAAGGAACGCGAAAACAAAGGCCATACCAATAGTAGCTGCATTGTGCATCTTCTCTCTTGCAACAAAATTCCCGTTGAATAATGACCAAGTTGTCAAAGACTAATTTGACTGCTTTATAAGCAAGACCATATGTGTACTCATTTGCCATAACCGAGACACAAGCCTCAACCGCATGAACTAACACATTGATACAACAGTCTGCTATTGCTCTTTTTGTTAATGAGACACAGAACATTGAGTCGATGATAACAACTGATAAAGTCAATGAATAATTTTGCAAGTGAACACTTTTTGTTGGTCTCAGCGTTTGAAATGACAGTAAGTGGAGTGACTTCAGATGATATGCCAGTTGTCAAAGAACTCATGAAACCAATTTGTGTAAAGCACAAGAAGGATGGCAAGAGTTAACACTGAAAAATTCAGATTTGGCAAGACCAAGATTTTCTTCAAAATTGGTGTTCTTGCTGAAATTGAAGAGATTGAAGAAAGGAGAGAGTCACTGAAATTGTCGGTGGTTTCATACATGTGCAAAGGTTTTTGCTCAAAGAAAACTTATTGAACAGAAACGTAATGAACAGATTGCTATAATTCCCATAAATACACCATTCACATTTGGTACCAATTCAGAAATTGGGTCTTGTTCAGATTGTTACAAAAGGTCCGACCAACACTCAAGAGAAGAAGAGTTGATGAGTGTATACTCGCAGCTAAGGACTAGAAATTAAAGCTTTGAAGAAGAAGCTTGCTGATAAAATTATAAAAAAAGAGAAGCCGCCGAGAAAACACTTTTTGAAATGAAAATCAAGAACATCGACTTGGAAGCTTTAGTTAAAATGCTTAAAGAAGACATTGAGTCAAAGAAGATAGAACTTGAAGAGGCTGAAGTCACAAAAAGACCCAAAACGCATCGAGGAACTTCAATGTGATATTAAGAGAGGAAAGGAAGACTTGAGCAAGTTAACCACTAAGTACAAAAAACTTGAAGCTGATAATCAAAGACTTCAAAACGAAATTACTGAACACAAAGCCAC
>NW_004440159.1:0-1209 GCF_000330505.1 Entamoeba invadens IP1
ATGATTGTGGTTAACTATTTTTGGCGCTTAACCCACACGAAAAGATGGCGCTGAAGTCAAAAAGATTTCGTTCATTAATTTGATAAAAGAAAGAATATGGAAGATCAAGTCAAAACACCCAAGGCGAGGTCTCATTATTTAAACTTCTAGCCGATGCATCAACTTCATTTTCATTGAAAAAAGAAGATTGTTAAATATCAGAACCGCTTATATTTGGTCACAATTAGATGTATTGTGATCGAAAGTTACAATATAGATGATATTGGAAACTCTAAAGAAACCAAATTAAAGTCTGATTTCTAATTAACAATTTTTAAAAATACAACAAGGAAATTTACTTTTTCTGTTTTTTATATTTAATACATAGTATCGACCATCGCTAATTAAAAACCATAAATACATAGTTAATTGTTATTTGTTTTTACCGTATGGTATTCTCAAAGAAATGTTGTCAATCGTTTTCTTTGCTATTCAGATCAATCAGTTTCACCTTTTTACTACACCACAACAATAACACTTTTGTGGTTAACTATCGTAAATGGTCTGCCGGTTGTGTTAATATTACTTGGAGATATGCCAGAGGAAAAAAATACAATCTTCACATTTCTTGCTTTCCCTTTTGGATGTATAATTTGGTTAAAAAGTCAAAAATAAAAAACAATTATTTCAAAAAAAGCTATTGATTATTAAAAAAAAACTAAATGTATAGTTTATTTTTTACATTGTTAATTAAAAATCAGACTTTACAGAATGTCGATTATACCTTAGACAACACAAAAAACAAAAAGAAAAAGCATATGATTTGACAATCCATTTTGATCAACTAACAATTGAGAAGAAAAACGATACGATTTTGGATGGATGAACAATAAGATCACCGACTTAAATGCCGAAGTCAACATATTCAGAAATAAGGTGACTTTACGAAGATGATAAAGACTGTAGAAATGAACAAGAAATATCAATAAAAATCAAAATAGTTAAAGCCTATATTGATCAACAGAGAAAAATAACACTCAACCAAATTCTCTGTTGATTATTATAAGGTAATAGATAGAAAATAACAATATATTATAGAAATAACAGTATGAACCGAAACTACTGAGAAGAATACTCATATATGTCAACAAAAAAAGGGTTAAGACTATATGATACTTGAATGATACGTCAAAAGAACAAAAATTTGACAAATATAGAAATAAATGCAAC
>NW_004440158.1:0-1278 GCF_000330505.1 Entamoeba invadens IP1
CTTTATACTATTCACGGTCTTCAAAACGGTCAAAGTTTTCCGGTTTTTTATTGTTGTATGAAATCCAAATCACTTGAAAGTTATGATGTGTTATTTAAAAAAGTCGAAGAGCTATGTGAAACACCAATTTTTCATCAAAATAAAATTGTAATGGGGGATTTCGAATTGGTTTATTTTGGAAGACTTTTTGGAAAAGATACAATAATAAAATGTTGTCATTTTCATTACTGTCAATCATTGTTTCGAAGGGTTTCATATCTTGGTCTTAAAAGAAGGTATGTTGATGGAGACCAACTTAAATTTGTAGTGAAAATGTTAATGTGTCTTGCTTATCTTCCAGAAAATAGAATTAATTCCGCATTTGATGAAATTGTAAAAGACAACAACGATGAAGATATAAACAAAGTGTTGATTTATTTCAAAAACAATTATTTAATCGGGGCTTTTAAGAAACGGGTTTGGTGTGTCTATGGATTAACTGAAAGGACATCAAATCGCGCAGAAAGCTTTCATTCTGCTTTGAACAGATTAAGTGGGGTTAACACATCCAAATGTTCACGTTTTTATGGAAAAACTCAAAAAATATCTAAAAATATTGGACGTCAAATTTTTTTCAATACAACACACAGTTAATTAAATAACGACAAAACAAAAAAAACACCGAGAAAAATATGTCAATTAACGAAAAACAAAAAGAGTTATTTAGTGAAATTCCTTTGACATCGAAACAATTTTTAATAGATTGTATAATCATTTTAAATAGAAAGGAAAATAGAACCGTTTTTGAATCTGATGCCGAGTCAAGTGCGCTTGGGGTCGATAATGAAAATAAAATTATCGAAATATTGGAACAAGAAAATAATTGCACAAATATTGGTGGAACACAAGAAAAAACAAATCAGAAATTACAACCAACTGAACGACATATAGATACAGAGTTTGGTAAATTTACATTATAACAAAATGAAAAATAAATTAATACACAGAGAAGATAATTTATTTGACACAATTGTAAGTGACAAAGAAATTCAAACTGAGAAACGAAATTGGCAATCAACCGAGTGTTTTCTAGAAGATGTCGAATTATCAATGCAAAATAACAATTATAAAGCACCTAAATTAAGAAGAAGAAAAAGTGTTGCAAAAGAAACCAAAAAAATTGATGAAAACAATGTCGGCTCAGAGAAATACCAAAAAGAAAAGAAACAAACTTAACTAAATCATTCAATTAATTACCAAATCTATATCAGTATTTAATTATTTTTTATTATAACATAA